>NW_024533159.1:0-98466 GCF_016097555.1 Gigantopelta aegis
TTTTAATTTTATGTAGGATGTCCCCTGATTTTTGGTATCTTGGGAATTGATTGTCAGAAGCCGCGTATTGTGCTTTCACTTATTTATAACAGGAAAAATGGCCTCCTAAAGTAAGGATATATACTTGAGGTTGATTGATAGTTGTGAACATTTTTACTAAAGCCAACTTATTTTATTTTAATTTACTTTTAATTGGGGGTTATAAATACCATAGAGGAATGTGGAGGTCCACATCTTGACAATTGTAAACTTGTACCTGGAGCTGTTGTGTCTATAATTAACCATTAAATAATGCATAAAAAATGTTTAAAGCAAATATGTAAATCTTAAACAATCAGAGTTATCCTAAAAAAATCAAAGCATATTGTTGTCTTTTGTAGTTCACCTGTTTTGGTACAAAAATTAATAACCAGACCAATTTATAGATTGATTCGTTTAAAGACCTGCTTTCTTTGTTCAGTGGAGCCTAATTATAAATTTTCCCACCAATGACATTGATAGGATATTTGTCCAGTATGGATTCCTTCATGTTTTTCATTCATTTACTGTTTCTTTTGGTATAGGGATGTGATTTGAGTCATGACAACTTAATATGACTGCTGTTACTGTGTCCATGCTTACAACCTCAATGAAGTGAGCTTTTAGCACATCTCTTGAATGACCTTTTTGATAGACAATACTAGATTTTAGATACTAATTGAGCAATCACAATTTCAGGTCAAAAAATAATTTCTTCCCAGTGTGGTGTCTAACTTCTTGTACACTCTTTTTCTGAGGCAATGTTTTGTAAGGTTTTAGCAAATAGAAAGGCTGAAATTGCTACCTTATTCTATTTTCTACAAATTAATAGATTTTATTATGAGAACATTATGAAAGTTTTTAAATGATTAGTAATAAATAGTCAGCATATTAAAAATTTACACAGGCTGAAGACTGTTTGTATATCGAATACAATGTTATTGAATGTGTGAAACCAGCAGAGTCTGAGATTAAAGAAAGAAACTTGATAAATGCTGAGTAGGCTGATGGTAAATTTTATGGTACTTTTGCAAGCCCTTCCTCTCCAAACAAAGGGGTTGACCATGTGAGATTGTTTTGAGTGGTTTAATTTCCTGTTGATAGAGTCTAATACCAAACAAAATTTTTCCTCATCTAAAACCATTATTGATTTTGGAATCTCTAGCTGATGGGTTATGATGGTGGATGGTATGATGATATATAACATAGGTAGAATAGTTTTGTCATTTATTGTAAAAAATAGTGTAAATAAAAAGTTTCATTTCTTCTATTGCGAGTAAAATGATAAGTGTTCTTATGTTCTCTAAAGCTAATAAGTAATTTTTGACACAATATCTCAAAGCAATAGACACGGTGTATCTAAACACGTAACTGATTTGTCAACATGGTACAAATCAGTTTATGATACCAAGGTCTTGTTAGCTATGTTGTATATGCACCTCTGGCCTGTGGCATTGGTGTATAAATTACATATCTACCTTAACCTTGGTATATAACCTATACATGTGATAACATTCTAATAAGATTTTATACAATACACTACATATTCATAATAATAATAATATGACTTAAATAGTACATAATAAACATGTATTGTTATTTACAATTTGTAGAAATTTCGTATTGTCAGTTTTCTACCATTGAGTCATTTGTTGCTCAGATGGTGGACATTATGTCTCCTGTTTGTCACTGGTCACTGTGTTTACTTTGCTAAACCTGATGCACTTAAAGGCAGTCTTAAGAGACTCTACTGGTAATATATGTGTGATAAAAATTGCCGTATATCCTTGTGAATTTGTAGGATGTTCAACCCAATTTGTTTGTATGTGTACCTCGTGTTTGGGAAAAGTTTAAAGAAGCTATTGAGATTCAGACAGCTGAAGTAAAGGAGATTTAAAGCATTTATCTTGGAAAAATCAAAAGTAATGTTTATTTGTCATCATATCAAAAAAAAAAAAAAAAAAAAAAAAAAAAAAAAAAAAACAAAAAAAAAAAAAAAAAAAATATTTATTGATCTAATATTAATGTAATTATCGTCAATATTATGTTGCTATTATGAACCTAACTGTGTTGTTTGACATATTCTTTGTAAAAGATATGAATATTTTTTGATCCTCTTTAATATCTATAATGTTAGTTATTTTATGTTAGGATATTGGAAGGAAAACTTATAACAATCGGTTATCTGGAGGAGGTGCTGCATGGGGTTTACTGGCTAGCTAATAGGTTAATCATCACTGAAAGGAAGTTTACTTACATGTTCTATCTGTATATGCATTAATTATGATGTTTGAATTGTCTATTTATTTTTATTTAGTTATCATGTGCTATATATTTATTGTATGTATCATATCTGTTACACATAAAATGGAAATTGATTAATATATTATGTTGTAAATATACCACTCAAACACAGTTGAGTTGCTTCCTTTTAAAGGCTATACAGTAATTTATAGACCAATAAACTGAATTAGATATATTGGTTTGTATAACATATAGTATCTACACTTTTGTGATGAGGACATGATGTTTTTCTTTCACTAAAGTAAGTATTACTTTTTGTTCTTGTAAGCTTTGTATTCACAGGTCTTCGTGAAAAACTAGGATTGGATCAGTGTCATATAACTGTAAGGATTACCATAGATATCATAATTATAATTTGTTTAAAGAGAATTTATATAGTCATTAATCTATATCATGTTCCACTCCTTTCTAACTTTCTAAAAAGAGTATTATTGTTCTACTTTCATTTGTTAAATTGCTTCTTTAGTGGTACTTTATGATTTTTGAAAAGTAGTATCATATAATTAATTGTTTTTGAGATAGGTTAATATTTGTCTATGGGCCGTATTATAAGTGTATTTTGAAGTGATGCTGAGGAACACTGCATTCACTTGCAATAAGCATTTGTGTACTGACTGACCTAGTGATTTGATGTCGATTTTGTCACAATGAAAATATAAGTTTGTTGGTTGTGACTTTTTCTAGGCTTCTGGAGCTGCTTATTTGTCCACTGCAGTGAGTGATTTCTTTGCTGACTTCAATATTCCTCTATATCAGCATATGGTTTGTCTGAAACACCAGAACAGGTTGTCTAAATACACTAGGTAAACAATATATATCATTTTTTGGAAGGTTGTTTCACCAAAAACAGTCATAGTTAAGTTTAAACAAAACTGTTACCTAAAAGAGGGTAGTACAAAGGTAGTATACTAGATACTAGAATTGACAATTGACACAATTTGCTTATATCTCACTCCACTGTTTCTTAAATTTGTGAACTTAAAATGCTTGTGCAACAAATGGGATTTGCTTTACTGTCATGTTAATATTTGATTGACGGTATCTCATCAAATGTTTTACAAGCACCTTTTTATTTTTAGTGTTGATAGGATGACGGGATAGACATGTTATGTTGAGTGTTTTTTGCAAATGGATTGTAGCAGCTGTAATGATTTTTTAACTATATCTGTCATTTGTAATACTGGACTGTTGTAGAAGTGAATTTCTCTAGCAATAGTCCATACATAATGTCAAAATATCTCAACATTGTCATTTCTTTTTTAGAGCTATATTATTATTAGCAGGGTTGCTTTTGATGCTTGCAGTAACAAAAGATTTGGTGATTGCAATATTTATTGACTATTACAGTATTTGGTAAATGTAGTTTGTTGATTTCAAAGTTGAATATAACAATAGAATACAAGTAATACAAGAACTAGACATAGATCTGTATGGAGTATGTTAACCTCTAGTGTAAACAGTTGTATGATTTCCTGACTTGTAAATCAGTCAACAGCAAGTTGATTGAAGATCTGGAGTAACAGTTGACTATTTTTTGCTGACACATTTATACTCTGTTCATTTTGAGGATATACATTTAGTCTATAGCTAACTATTATTTGTTTTCTTCTCCTTAGACCAATTCAAACAGACTTCTATTGGATATCCACTTATGGGTAGTGAGGGTTAGAATTGATAGTCCTGGGACCAAATAGTGATGGAAGACATATTCTTCGTGGACGTCATGTGTTTATGGGATTCTTAATGATAAGAGAAATCCAAGCCTGTATTGATGAAGATGGCTGGTTCACAACAGGAGATGTTGGAAATATGGATGATGATGGTATGTTCAATAAAGTTACTATGATTTGTTTACCCAAAAAATATTAATCTGTGAAATGCAGAGTAAGATGTTGCCCTAGTGGCAAGGTGGGTATTACAGGAATTTTGAGATTTTCACCCTTCTGAGCATACTGAGCAATGAAATAGCCAAATGCAGGGTTTTAATTGTCTAGAAATTAGGTTTTATTGTGTCTCCAGTAGTCTCTACCCCTTGAGATCAAAAGCACAAACTCATCAGACATTAGCAATAGGAGTGAGGGGGGGGGGGGGGGGGGGGGGGGGGGGGGGGGGGGGGGGGGGGGGGGCTGAACGATTAGATAGCAAAATTCAATTCATTCTTTTTTGACTTGCTAATTTGCATGTAGTGCTACACTATAATAGAAAACTTTTAAGTATTCATTAGTTTATTATGACTTATTTTATGATACTACAATTACATAGGGGTTTTTTCATATCACTGGACGAATCTCAGGAACTGATAATTACTAAAGCAGGAGAAAAGGAAAATATTGCACCAGTACCTATTGAAAATGTAAGTACAATAGAAGGTACTATATTTTTATGCAATACTATAATACTCATTCATCCTATGAATACAATGTTAAATATATTATTGTTGTCTTCTTCAGCGTATGTTAA
Organism: Gigantopelta aegis; assembly: GCF_016097555.1. Classification (NCBI taxonomy): domain Eukaryota; kingdom Metazoa; phylum Mollusca; class Gastropoda; order Neomphalida; family Peltospiridae; genus Gigantopelta; species Gigantopelta aegis. The sequence goes on from NW_024533159.1 coordinate 4,783, forward strand.
AGATGATGCGACTTCTAAAAGTAATGTGATGGTTATAGGAGATGATCAATGTTTACCTCACTAATGTTTGGACCATCAAATGTAAGGTATGTTGCTCTATAAATTATAGTACACTAAGTCTTGCTCATTTGTGTATTGTCATTGTTTTAATCTTTTATAGGTTGATGACCTTGGCAATCCTACTGAAGAATTAGATTCTCTTGCTAAACTTGTGTTGAATGAATTGGCTCCATTGCCACAACAGGTAACAATCATCTTTAATTAAAATATCAGAATTATTGTGATGTCATTGCTTTAGCTACCTATGTCATTTTGTTTACATTGAGGGATGACCACTACTCAAGAGTTATAACATAAGTCTGTCTAGAAATGAGCCAAGAGAAATGATTTGGATAGTTTAAAATGCTCTTGAAATAATAGAGTGTAGCTATTTAGGAAAAGTTGCCAACTGGAAATCCTGTATATGTTCTTTGCATTCCACTGTGATTTATATTTAATGAGTGTGGATCGTATACCAGCCTATACTCACTATGAGAATTTATATGTTATGAATGTGTCAAAATTGGTATATGTAATGATATACTACTTTCTGAGATATAACAATTAGCTGTGGTGTATAATTTCTTCATAGCCCATACTGTCCTCCCTCATTAATGTTAATACATCACTTATACTTTAGACAATATTTTCTCTTTCAGTTCTGAAGTCTAGAACTGATGATCTTGTGGAAGGATTACATTGAACAAGGATGGAACGAGCTAATGAAGATGCTATTAGCAGCCAGCACAAGTTCAGGTAAGTGAAAGTATATAGTTGCTCATTTCTCTAGTTTTTTTGTTTGTACAATTCATGTATGTAATGTCTATACAAACTACAAGTCTTTGAAGTTGGATGATTCTATTGCTTCTATTTAAGACATTTCTGTAATGATGTTTGAAATAGTATGGGTCGCTACTACTTTTTTGTAGAAATTCATTATTCTACACTGTGACTTCAGTGTGGTAATGGTGTGAACTTACTCCTACTTTCAAAGTCAAGCGAAGTCAATGTGAGGGAGAAATACTCATGATTACGTCCACTGAGATTGTATGCTTAATGATTTATTACCTATCTTAACAACTGGACACTTAGCTACTATTTGGTGCTATGAAATCTCTTGTAATATTAAAGTATTAAAAAAGTAGACTATAGTTACGAACCAAATCTCTTACCTCTCATTAATTGTTTGACCTTATTTTCATGCTAAAGCTAATACATATTCTGTTTATTTTAAATATTGTTAAACAGTATACAATATCATTATTTGTTATATAAAAGATATAATAAATCACAGAAAACAAGTAAAAAGCTTTGCAATAATATGATCAATATAATATATAAAAGTGACATTATGCCCATTATGTCTAAATGTTTTCTTTTTAAAACATCTTCACTTTCATCCCTTGACGTAATAACAAGAGTTCATGTGAAATTTCAGGCATTGCTTGAGATTGTCCTCTGGAAGAATGACGTCTATGTACTGTGTATGCTAGTGAGGGTGGTTCGACGGACTGACTTAATGTTTGTGTAGATCCATCTTTACTCTATGTAAATGAGGAAGATAATGATCGTGGTCTTGTTCAAGGATGGGCTCATTTTGAACATCCTTTTCAAAAGAAAGAATACTCATATTGAAAAGGTTTAGGTCAAGCTGACCCAATGGATGTAATGGACAAGTCACAATGTAATGATGGTTGTGACCTAGCAGGTGTGAAATCTATGTTGAGCAGTACAAATTTGGTGATTGCTGATGATTGACAAGCTCTTACTTGTGAAACCAAACCGACCTTGCTGTTATATGTTTTTGCTAGTTCTGCTGGTTTATACTTTGCTGGATATGATGAGGACCGGGTATATTTTTGCAATTTGGTAGTATCTTCAGTATTCAAGTTAAGGGGAAGACTAGTCTGTGATCCTAATTCTGGGACTTGGAATAATTGCCATAATGGCCTGATTTAGGCTCTTGTTATAGTGACTTTAAATGCTGTTTTAATCTTGATAATATTCTTTAGTCACAGGATTCTTCACCAGTTAGTGGTGGTAGTGGCTGGTACTGTCACACCTTCTTGCAATGGGAAAACTCTCTGGTTGGAGTATCTGTAATATGTATAATAATGTTCAATAAGAAGTCAACTAAAAACAATAATCTGAAACAATAAGGCTCAAACTCAAATTGACTAGACATTGGACCAGGAAACATGAAGTAAGAATGAAACTGTTGGACAGGAAACAGGAAATAAGAATGAAACTGTTGCTAACATAAAAGTAAATAATATAATTGTATGTTTTCATATGTAGATTACTGAAACATGGAAAAAATAAGTGAGATAAGGCAAAGAAATGCCCCCTATAAAAAGATGGCATTGAAAGATTTACTGAAAAATTCCTCTAAAAAGATCTAAAAGTCCAGATGAAATAATGTTATAAATGCTCACGAAAACAAAGATAGTTTGTTCTAAGATTAACAGAGAAGTGTTATTTCTTTTCCACGCTTAAATTTTTTGCCACTATAACACATGACCAAAATTGTATTTCAATGAACACAGCTTGTTATACTACATTTATATCAAAAAAGGTCAGTAATTTCATAAGGGTCATATGTATAATAGACTGTACATAGTAATACACAAGCATTATACAATGCCATTGTGCATATATAGTGTAGAATTGGATGATATTGCCAAAAAGAGATCTGCATAAAACCAAACTTAATAGCCGCTTCTGCTGGTCTGGCATATGGCTTACAGTCCAGTGCTAAACAATGGCCATTGACAGTTTTTGGAGCAATTGCAAAAAATAAATAATGCTGGGGAATCTGGGAATCCTTTCGCAATATACATCCAGTCACATTGTACTTGCTTTTTCCACGTATGTACGTTTTTGTGTTAAAAATTCATTATAGAGTTTTGATTGGAGAGGATAACTTACTGTTGAAAACAAACCTAATTAAAATCACAAAATTTTAGTGATTTCCTTTGAGTTCTAGTAACTCTGACATGTTGACTTTTTCTTTTCAACAACAATGTAAACTTTACAATTTGTGCAAGAATCATGAACACAGGATTGAGTGCAGATATCACAACAGTTATGAAGTAGTGAAAGTACTCCTGATCAGGAAATAGTTGGAAAATGTTTCAATAGTGCTACACCTCTGCACTGCTCATTATTTCACTTTTCAACTTTTTCCATGTATGTACATGGTAATATGGAAAAAACAATTCGATGGATGTCATCAATTTCATTTACACGATTGTTTTTTAATCAATTGAACTTATGTTAAAAAATGCTTAACATCAATTAATAATACTAAGGACCTAGAGGGGTGAAACTCCTGAAAATTAAAGATAAAGTAATTTCTATAATTTTATGGATGGATTCTTTCTATGCTAATATCTGACACTTTTACAGAGCTATAAAAGCTTGTTTGCTTGAAAGGTGACAGTCACCACCATCTTGATAATGAATTGTTCAGTGTCTAAAGTATTGCAGACATTAAGGAATCAGGATAAATTTCTGCAAGTACTGATACAAAAGCATGATTAATCATTACAGCAAGTATCTTCACATGATTATGTCAAAAAAAGCTGAAAAAATTTCTTATACTCTGACTTTACATACTAGCAATGGTCCCAAATCTACAAAATATTAAAGTGAAATGAAATTGTTGGAAAACTGTTGTTAACTACCCCATCAGAGTGATACTTAATTTCTATTAATTGTACCAAAGTAATTCATACCCATTGTCATATCTTCTCTAAAACTGCGCCGTTCTTCAGCTGAATACTGTGTCAAATAACATATCCAAACCATGTCTCAAGAGTTGGGCACTGCAAAATGTCAGTTAGCTATACCTTTGTGGTAGTAGTTGCATAACCCTGAGTGATGGTGAGGTAGAACAATTGGTGGTAGTGAACAGGAAGAACTCTGTAAAAACAAAGAGGTAGTGAACAAAATGAACTCTTTGGTAGTGAAAATAAAAGCTGAATTTCCATGTTCTCAGAGAGGTTCTATATCCTTTTGACAAACAAGACTTCACTCCTACTCAAGCATTATAGCAGATTTTGAATTTGATACAAGAACAGTGGATCTAATGGATAAATGCCTGTAACTTTAAATCAAGACTGTTTTGTTCTGGGAAACCTAATCATGGATGAGACTTGCATGCTATATATTTGAAGCAAAATATCAAGGAGGATTTTATGTTCGAGGAGAAAAGGCACATACATATTCCTCCTCTGGAAATGAAGGGAAGTCACAGTTTTTGGCTCTGTTTAATGCAGTGAAGCTATATCTGGATACCACAATGTCCTTTTTGGATAGAAAAATATTTGTATATCTATAACAAACAGGTGAGGCTCCTGGCATGGTATATGGTCTGTCCTAATCAAAGGTAGATACATCAAAGAGTTCTGACTTATGGTTTTGCAAACTATTTTTTGAAGTATGTTCCAATATGTAGACCAATTCTTTTTGGAGCACATTTCTATCAAGTTTCCTTAATATGCCTTCACAGCTCTTAATTATGTGAATGTTAATAGTATTATAATTGATTCTAATTTACTGAGCTGAAGTGACTTACTAAAGTAGATAGTTAAGGAAAGTTTGAGTTTCTTGTTAAAAGAGATGTATGCTGTAAATCTTATAACACGCACAAAAAGTGTGGCAGTGCTAGCAGTTTTGTCTTTTCCCAAACCCACACTTTGGAGTTGATCTATGTATTCCATTTTTAATAAGTTATCAGGTGGATGAGTGGTCTAGAAGTGAGCTAGACTACTGCAGTATTGGAATGTCTGTAATGTAGGCCAGTAGTGCAATATTTACACAGTGGTTATAATAATTGCCCATGAACCTGTGATATTTTTCTGTGCTTGTTTGTCCTTCCAAAGTGGAAACTCAGATACCATGCTGTCCACTCTATAGCATGAGAGAATGGAATGTCATCATCTGTGTCTCCAACACTCCAAGCTCATTTTAGCATCCAAATGACTGCTCTGCTGCAAGAAGCTATTTCCTTAAGACATTCACCCAACTACCACAAAACAAAACTTATTCTTTCTGTCAAGATCATGATCCAAAAGTTCTGGAGTGGATGGATGAACAATCAATTGGTCAAGAAATCAGTTCATTGGAGAAATACACAGGATTTCAAATTATTGGATGAAAAATTTATTTTTCCATTGTCAGTATAAGTAGTGACATAGTGGTACTGTCGTTGGAAGAGCTTTAGATGTGGTAAATAAGAAAAAACATTGAAGAGTAATAGTCCTCATTGAGTAAGTCATGTAACTGATGTAGGTAGTCAAAACTCTGTAAGTTTTGAAATTTGATACAAGGCTGAAATATGTGAAAGAAAGGCACCAAAAAAGAAGCAATCACCTTTTATTAAATCAAAAGAGAGGCTTGAAGCATCACCCTCTCAAACATCCACCCAAGCAATTGTTCCAAGCCATTTTTGAAAGACCCTCAGACACTTGTATCTTTTAACGATGATGTGGATATCCGTGATATAGGTAATTTCCTGATAATGGAGAGATGTGGAAGAAAACAGGTCTTATGATGAGGACTCAAATTCCTCTTTTTTATGTTGATCACCCCTTCCCGTTCTAATTTTGAAGTGTGTCTGACATGTAGACATTATGATTCTTCTCAATACATACTAGTATTAAGCATTATGCTTAGAAATCAGAACATTTTATGTATTATGCAGGGTATTATACGGAAACAGCATGGACTACCATGCAAAGATGTGAAGAAAAAGCATGAACTACTGGATCATATTATCATGTATTGCCAAAATATTGATCATTGTATGCTTTTATTTACTTTATTATTCTTTCTTGATTCTTCAAGTTATTCACCTTAAATAACTTGAAATAACCACATCAAATGCAATGTACTATTCAAGAGTTATGAATTGACAAAAAAGCTTATATTAGAATCTATGAGTGATCACAGCGGCAGTTGTTGTCTTTTTTGCTTTGGAATGGGAATTAATATTTCAAATAATATATTTACTTAGGACCAACTAGTGATATTGACAATTATCTTCAAGAGATTGGAAGGGTTGGAAAACTTTTTCATGTTCACTTTGTGTCTAAATAGTAGACTCATGCGTCATTTATTCTCTAATGAAATTAAGTTGAAAAGTGACAATAATGAGCAGTGCGGAGGAGGTGTAGCACTATTGAAACATTTCTCCAACTATTTCCTGATCAGGGAATACTTTCACTACTTCATAACTGTTGTGATATCTGCGCTCAATCCTGTGTTCATGATCTTGCACAAATTGTAGAGTTACATTGTTGCTGAAAAAGAAAAAGTCAACATGTCAGAGTTACTAGAACTCAAAGGAAATCACTAAAAGATTGTGATTTTAATTAGGTTGTTTTTCAACAGTAAGTTGATCCTCTCCAATCAACACTCTATAATGAATTTTTCATCATTAATAGGCACATATTGATGTACATGTTCTACAAACATCAATCCTTTCATGTCCTTTAGTCTCTCGTTTTCCTGGTGACTCAGTAGAACCTTAATGGTGAAAAAAATGGTTGGTTATGATTTATAATAAATGAAAAATTGTCCTCACAATTTCAAATGACTTAGACACCTCAGCAGAATAGTTTGTGAATAATCCTGTTTTTCAATACAGCTTGTAAAGTTATCAAAGAAAGGACAACCTTGCTCAGTATACAGAACACAAAGTAATGAGATGGGAACAGAGTTAAAGACAGTCAATAAATATAAACAGTTACTATATTGTTCAATGGCAAATCATTAGAAAATCTGAACCCGAAATTCTGTTTTTTTAATGACATATTTGTAAAATTTAAACTATATTCTTTTATTTTAGGCTGTGAATTTAGCTCTGTAAGAAATACTCTTAGTTCACTATTGTCTGTGTTATTATTTGGCGTAGCACTAGTAAAAGTATTACTTCACTTACTATGCTATGCTTCTCTTATAGCATTGTATTATCTCCTACATCTTGCAAACACAAATTACTTAATACACACTACACAATGAATAAAAAAGATCGCTTGGTTGTTCTTACTGGATTTTTTGTAGCCACTTCATTCAAATGTCTTTGATCTTTACTGCCCTGTCATATGTTTGTCCTATCAGTTAGATCAACTTGAGCTAAGCCAATTTTATCTTTATTAACTTCATAACATTTCTTATCTTAGAGATAACACTACCTGCTACATGCCACTAAGATATCAACAATCAATGGATATAAAAATGGTCTACTTTGATATCATCAAGCAATGACCCTAGTACAATTTTTAACAGCTCTTCTACAATAATATTTGACATTTTTTTACAAAGCTATAAACCTTCCCTACTTTAATCACTATTATTATTACGTGTTATACAAATCGTACAAAGAAATGCATCCGTAAAAGTACTAAAAATTGATCATTTTCGTTCTTGAACTTGTCAGCAGGTTGTTACATTATCCATAGAATCAAAAATCAACAACAACAGTATCTAACAGTGCAAAAAGTCGCCATCTTGATAATGAATAATCGATTTTCATTAATTAAAGGCAATGAAATACACTTAGTGTCAGGTTATTGATAAGTGATTTCGCAGGTTTAGAATAGTTAAATATATTATTACTATTTTTATTGTTGTAGTTATTATTGTTATTAAAGCATGGTCTGCTTTGAGATGAAGGGACATAAAACTACGAACAATAATAATAATAATAATAATAATAATAGCAATAATAATAATTTTATTTAACTATTGAAACCCCGTGAAAGTCACTTATCAATAACCTGACACTAAGTGTATTCATTGCCTTTAATTAATGAAAATCGATTATTCATTATCAAGATGGCGACTTTTGTACTGTTAGATACTGTTGTTGTGATTTTTGATTCTATGGATAATGTAACAACTGCTGACAAGTTCAAGAACGAAAATGATCAATTTTAGTACTTTTACGGATGCATTTCTTTGTACGATTTGTATAACAGTACAATAATAATAATAGTGATTAAAGTCGGGAAGGTTTATAGCTTTGTAAAAATGTCAAATATTATTGTAGAAATAAATCCATCCGTATAATTGTAGTAATTGACTTCATCTTTAATTTTCAAAAGTTTCAGCTCTCTGGGTTCTTTAATATTATTATTTGACGTCTCCAAAGCATTGCAGATATTAAGGAATCAAACTACATTTCTGCAAAGTACTAGGGTTAAAAAAATTTTTTTAAAGCATGATTAATTATTAGAACAAGTATCTTTACATGATTGCATCAAAAAAAGCTGAAAAAAAAAATTCAGATATTTTTACCTTAATTACATTTTATGTTGTCACACCTTAGTATTTAGCATACACCAATATTCTAAGAGTATGGTTACTACGATTAAGTCTTGGTTAGCCAAATATGTTCTTCGGTCAAATGAATGCAAGCAACATTTACTTCAGTAAACACCAACTTTCCAAGAGAGAATACCATACTTGCAATATTATAGCTGTAGTTACTTTTAAAACAAATTTGGAATGGTAGTAGGTTGAAATAAAAACAAATGTTCACGTGACCCGGATTCCTATATACATTTGCCGACAGGAAGGTGAATCTCAATTTTCGCTCCGAAGCATCAATCAATGGCTACTGCTAAACACTGGACAGTAGAACCAGATGCCGAAGCGACTATTAAGGTTAGTTTGATACATCTCTTTTTGGCAATATCATTGTATTATGTGAACAGGGGCATTGTACATGCTTATGCATTACTAGGTACCCTTCTATTATACATGTGACCCTTTTGAAATACTGACCTTTTTGATATAAATTGTTGAAATAGCAAACTCTGAGGCCAAGTGTCATAGTGGTCAAAAAGTCAAGTCTTTCTAATTTAATTATTGTTGTTAATTAGTTTGTGAATGTTGTTGTCTTAGGTTAATGAAAATCAGTGAATGAAATTGATGATGTTGTGCTACAAGTTGTTGTTTTCATGTTTATGGCATTGTTTTTAAAATTAATAATACCAACTACAACAAAAAAGTTTTGCTAAAAAAAATCTCTTTTCTTTTGTTTTCCTACATTGTATATTTTTTCCATATCTCACAGGTATCATTAACTGGTCCTGCTTCTGATCCTCTGTGACTGTTATTGAAGCCTTTTAAACGAACTGTTTCAAAGTTTGGACATCGTCCTGCTCTCAAAGTGAAGCGTAATGATATATGGGTAACCTGGACGTATAATCAGTATTTTAATGATGTTGAAAAGGCAGCAAAGTCTATGATCAAGCTTGGCTTAGAAGCTCATCATGGAGTCCCCTATTTTAGGTTTCAATTCTCCTGAGTGGTTTATCACTTTCATGGGATCTATAATGGTATGACTGCACTCATTCATCACAGAATATCATTGAAAATATTTAGTCTGTTATCAAACCCTGTGACTGTTTTGTTGATATAATTATTTAATTTATAGAGGTAACTTATCTTTTGTAGGCTGGTGGTATTGCTGCTGGTATCTACTCTACTAGCAACAAAGGTATGGGACTTGTCCTGTATTAACAGGACATATTGTACTATTGGAGTAATTTGGTATCAGAATACATGTAATTGTAAATTGAGTAATGAAATGTTAACGCAAACAGGCTTTTGTCTCTTACTAAAGATCATTCAGCTGGTTTATTTATGACATTGGCTATTGTGTCTTATTGTAGTTTAAATGAAAACGAATATCTGTTAATAGAAAAGCACCTATACTGTTGTCACAATGATCTACCTTTTTTCAGATTCTTGCGTTATAAAGCTGAAAGTTGTTGTGCTCAGCTGTTTTTTTGTGAGAATGATAAACAACTTAATAAAGATATTAGAGGTATTGACATTAATATGAATTATACCATGCTATGCTTAGTTGACCAATCAGAATGCTCCATTTCTGATCATTTAATAACTTATACACTTTCCTGACAGGTGTACAAGTTTTATAAACTCTTTTGAGGCAACGATTTCCAAGGTTATTGTAATCAATTTGGTTGAAATTGCTGCCTTATATTTTAAATCAGTATAATTGTTTTGACGAAAATTGTAAACAAAAAACTTAGGTTAGTAATAAAATATATTGCGAACATATTTAATAGATCAGTAATATTATTCACTTAGTTCAAGATTGTTTTATATGAAAGACAATGTTCTTGAAAGTGTGAAACAAGCCAAAGACTGAGACTTAAAGAATGAACAGGATGAATGCTGAGTGGGCTGATGACACATCTCAGTGGCAGTTTCACAAAGCCTTTAAGTGGAGGTGGACTGACGTTGTGAGACTATTTTGATAGTTTCAATTTTTCTGTTCATAGAGTATAAGTGAAAGTTTTTTCCTTAAAGTAAAGCAAAGAAGTTTGTTGATGGTGTTTGATTTTGTTTATCTCTTACATCCATGCATTTTCACCAGTGTGATGTTTGGTGATATTTATGGTGATGTCATAAATAAATATGTCATTTGCTTGTATACAGTATTAACCATAAGGCTAAGGAAAGTAGTTTACTTTTGTCTTTTTGTCTATGTTAAGACATGTCTGACACATAAATATGATATTTTCATGCTTCTTTATGATTGAATAGAGAACTGCTTTTTCTAGTGTCTTTAAGTTCATCAGCAGCCAGGCTATGCATATTAATTAAATTTTGTTAAAGATGGATTAAAAATATATTACACATGCAGTTTTTAGTTGCAAATTTATGTTGATAACTTTATTTATTGTAAGTTTGCTTTCTCCCATAATGACAAAATATATCTCTACTTTCATTGATATATTCTACAAACAATAACACTAAATTTATTCTGAATTATTAACAGTGTAAAAACAAATTCAATGAAAATAATGTTTACTTTAAACCAAAAAATATTTTTCTAAAGAGATTAGGTTAACATGGACATCAGTCAGTATCAGTACAGGAGCTTCTTATTTTCAATCAGGAAGTGTCTGCATCCAATATTTGTCTTTAATATATATTTGTCTTTAATATCATTGTTAGTATTCTACATTAAGTAGTTTGCAATACTGTTGTATTTTAAATTTATGATCATTGTAAGACCAAGTAGTAATGACTAAATGATAACACCAACTTGCTTAAAAGCTCATTTGTAAAAAAAAGAAAAAATACAGGGACCATCATTCCTACATAATATAAATAATCAAAAGAAATACACCAATATATCATAATTTATCAAAAGATATTAGGACTATGTTTCAAATGTAGTATGCCAACATTTGTGTCTGTGCTATTATGTGGAGATGATGCAACTATCATGAGTACCATTCCTACTATCATTCTTTGCATTCTTTGTAAAGTACTGATACTAACTTGTTATAATATTAGGTGAAGGATCACTTACTCATCTCAAGACTATTATACAATATCTTCCTGGACCTGTTACACCTACGTATGAAAGAAGCTGGTGTTATATCTTGGGAAGAATTTTTAGACCTGGGAAAGGTAACAATATATAGTAATTGCTACTTGACTTTGTTAATGTTAACAAATGATATAAGATATGTATATATATTAAAAATGTTGGCTGTGAGAATAAGTGTAGTTAGTCATGTCACTATAATATGGGTAGTTGGAAGCTATCTGTTTGTTGCAAGTGTTAGTGGATGTATTACTGGGTACACTGATTTGTGTGTACAAAAAGGTGTGAAGGAAGGAGGTAACATGTACAATTAATCATACCTGAGCTACTATCTTTGTGTTGTCTAAAATTCTCATGTTACAGTATGTGCATGTTTGTTCCAATTTTATGTAGGATGTGCCTGATTTGGATTTGTCTTGGAGAATTGATTCAGAAGCCAGGTCATTGTGCTTCGCTTATTTATACATCAGGAACAACAGGCCTCCTAAAGTAAGGATATCTGTATTGAGATGGAGGATGGTTCTGACATTCTTTCTAAAGGCCAACTTTTTTATTTTAATTTACTTTTAATGGAGATTATAAATACCATAGAGATGAGGAGGTATCTATACCTTGGCACCTACATCTGGAGCTGTTGTGTTTATAGTTAACACTAAATGATGGCATTCAAATGTACAATGAATTGTAAAGCTTGATCAATCAGAGAACCTGAAAAGTCAAGCATAATGTTGTCTTTTTGCAGTTGTCTTGCAGTGTTAAACAGAGGTATATAAGAAATTTAACCTTGAAGCTATTCTCTAATTTGTTAACTGGCAACATGGATTGTTTTTAATTTTTACAGAGTCTGTTTTGAAATTTAGCACTGTTATAAGGTTGTTGTTATGTTTGTCATCCCTTACCCATTTGTTCTTTACAGAAGTATGATCTGATTTGGTGCAAGTTAAAAATTAGACAATCTATACCTTAATTGGTTTAAAAACCTGCTACCTTTGTTTTAGTGGAGCCAAATTATAGATTTTTACTAATTTTTTTTTCAATATGGATTTCTTCATGTTTTTAGTCTTACTGTTTCTTTTTGTATAGGGAGTGATGTTGAGTCATGACAACTTAATATGGACTGCTGGTATTATGTCTCATGCTTACAATTTCAATGAAGTGAGCTTTTAGAACATCTCTTTGAATTGGTCTTTTTAATAGACAGTACTAGATATTAGTACTATGCTATGCTTTAATTGACAAATCACTATTTCAGGTCTATGAATAATATCTTCCCAAAGATGTGTGTAATATCATTATATACGCTCTTTCTGAGGGAATGTTTTTTTAATGTTGTAGCAAATGGAATAGCTGAATTTACTGTCTTATTCTATTTTCTTTAAGTCAGTGATTAGTAATAAATAATCAGGATATTAAAATTTACCCGGCTCAAGACTGTTTATATAGAGAATACAATGTTTGAAAAGTGTGAAGCAAGCAAAGTCTAAGAATGAACTTAATAAATGCTGAGTAGGCTGATGGTAAATTCCTGTGGTAGTTTTACATGGCTGGCCATGTGAGACTGTTTCAGTGGTTTAATTTTCCTGTTGATGGAGTCTAATACCAAGCAAAAATTTTCCTCTGTTTTAAACACTATTTTTGATTTTGGAATCTCGAGTGGATGGGTTTGATGCTCATTTGAACAAACAGTAGTAAGTGGGGCTAATGATGGTGCAACATTGGTAGAATAGTCTTGTCATGTATTGTAAATGAAGTATAAATAAAAAGGTCTATTTCTTCTACTTTAGATGGGTATGATAAATTCTTATGCTATCTAAAGCTATTAAGTAGGTGTTGACACACATGTATCCAAAGCAGCAGACACGTGTATCTAATATAACATTTGAAATGAACGAGTTGATACTTGGTACAAGTCAGTTACATACCTCAGTTTCATTAGATACATGATTTATACAACTCTAGTCTGCGCCATCAGTCCCATCAGTGTATAAATCATGTATCTCCTTTGATTTCTATGTATATCCTATACTATACTAACACTAATGAGTTTTCATACAATAATAATAATAATATGACACATAATAGTATAAAATAAAACATGTACTGTCATCTGTGATTTTGTAGGAACATCGTATTGTCAGTTTTCTACCATTGAGTCATATTGCTGCTCTGATGGCGGATATTATGTCTCCTATTGTCATTGGTCATTGTGTTTACTTTGCTAAACCTAATGCTTTTAAAGGCAGTCTTAAAGAGACTCTACTGGTATAATATGTACAATGAAATTGCCTATTTTCTTGTTGCTTTGTAGGAAGTTCGACCCCAATTTGTTTTTATGTGTACCTTATGTTTGGGAAAAGCTTAAAGAAGCTATTGAGATTCAGACAGCTGAAGTAAAAGGAATTAAAGCATTTATCTTGGAAAAATCACAAGTAATGTTTATTGTCATCATTATATTGACCTAATATTAATGTAATAATCTCAATGTTATGTTGCTATAATGAACCTAGCTGTGTTGTTGTTGACATAAATGTTTGTAAACATTAAACATTTTTGTCCCTCTTTGATATCTATAATGTTTAGTTATCTCATGTTAGGATATTGAAGGAAGACTTATAACAATCGGTTATCTGGAGGAGGTGCTGCATGGGGTACTGGCTAGCTAATAGGTAATCATCACTGAAAGGAAGTTTACTTACATGTTCCATCTGTATATGCATTAATTATGATGTTTGAATTGCCTATTTATTTTTATTTAGTTATTATGATATATTTACTCTTAGTGCCATATCTGTTATCCATAGAATAGAATAGAAATTGATTGATGTATAATTGGTTGTAAATACACCACTCAAACATAGCTGAGTTGTTTCCTTTTAAAGGCTATACAATTCTTTATAGACCAATAAACTGAATTACATATATTTGATTTGTATATCACATAATAAATGGATGGTATAGCTCTATATATTTGTTATGAGAACATGTTTGTTTTTTCTTTCACTAAAGTAAGTATTTTGTTGTTTCTTGTAGCTTTGTATTTAAGGGTCTTCGTGAAATACTAGGACTCGATCAGTGTCATATAACTGTAAGTATTACCAATTTGTTTAAGAGAATTTATATAGTCATTAATCTATATCCTATTCCAAACTCATTTTCTAACTTTCCTAAAAGGAGTATTATTGTTTTACTGGCATTTGTTGAATGCTTCTAAAGTGGCATTTTCACATTTTTGAAAAGTAGTATCATAATTTAAGATCATTTAATTGCTTTGAGATAGGTTAATATCGTCCATTCGCCATATTGTAAGTGAATTTTGAAGAGATGATTGAGTAACACTGCATTGACTTGCCATTGGCATTCTGTACTGACTGACTTAGTGATATGATGTCTATTTGTCACTATGAAATGTAAGTTTTTAAGTGTGACTTTTCTAGTTTTCAGGAGGTGCTTATTTGCCCACTGCAGTGAGTGACTTCTTTGCTGACTTCAATATTCCTCTATATCAGTTATATGGTTTGTCTGAAACAGCAGCAGCGGGTTGTCAAAACACACTAGGTAAAACAATATATATCGTTTTTATGGAAGGTTGTCTCATAAAAACATAGTTAAGTTAGCCAAACCTGTTATCTAAGAAGAGGGTAGTCCAAAGTATACAAGATTGAGAATTGACTCAGTTTGGTTATGTCTCACTCCACTTCTTAATTTTGTGGACTTGAAATGTTCGTACAACAAAAGGGACTTTCTGTACTGTCATTTAATAATTTGATTGACTATATCTCATCAAACATTTTGCAAGCAGCTTTTTCATTTTCCAGTGTTGATGGATGACTGTGTTGAGTGTTTTATGTCAAACAGTTTGTAGCAGCTGTAATAATTTTTACTATATCGTCAATTGTAATACTGGACAAGTTGTAGAAGTGAATTTCCCAACAACTTTCTAAGCAAAATGTCTCAACATTGTCATTACTGTTTTAGAGCTATTAAACCACAGTATTGCTTTTAATGCTTGCAGTAATATTTGGTGATTGCAATATTTATTGACTTTTAAACAGTATTTGGTATTTAGTTTGTTGCTTATGACACAGAATAAAGTAATACAAGAGCTAGACATAGATCTGTATGAAATATGTCACCTCTTGTGTAAACAATCGATGGATTGCCTAACATGTAAATCAATAATCAATAATCAGCAGCAAGTTGAATGAAGTAATAATAGTTGACTGTTGTTGGCTGACACATTTATACTTTGTTCATGTTGTGAAAAAAAATTAGAATATAGCTAACTATTGTTTGTTTACTTTCTCCTTAGATAAATTCAAACAGACTTCTATTGGACATCCATTTATGGTGGTGAGGTTAGAATTGATAGTCCTGGACCAAATGGTGATGGAGAAATATGTCTTCGTGGACGTCATGTGTTTATGGGATATCTTAATGATGAAGAGAAATCCAAAGCTTGTATTGATGAAGATGGTTGGTTTCACACAGGAGATATTGGAAATATGGATGATGATGGTATGTTCAATAAAGTTAATATAATTTGTTTCTCAAAATAGTGTCAAAGAATAGTTTCACATCATTCAATAATTATGTGAAATGAATAGATTACAGATGAATATGGACATCGCTAGTTACCCAAAGAAGCCAGTATAATGCCCAAATGTCAGGAAACTGGGTATTATAAGGCCTTTGAGAATTTTACCGTTTTGTGTGTTACTGTATAATAAAATAATTGAATGTTAAGGTTTTTAACCAGCTTAAAAGTTAGTTTTGGAATGTTGCTTTGGTAGTCTTGAACCCTTGAGAAAAAAGCACAAACTTAGTGGACATTAGAATTGAAATGACATACATCCATAGCACACATTCATGGATAATTGCGACATGTAATTATCAATTAGATAGCAAAATTCAAATTATTTGTGACTTGCTAATTTGCATGTTATCTGTCATGAGATGTCTAGAAATTGGTTTTCAAACTTTTAATAATAGTGAAAGCAGTATAAACAACAACAACCACAAATGATTATTGGTTCTTTTTTATAGTCTTGGTATGGATCTCTTAGTGAAGCTGGAACGCTTCAGATTTCCATTGCAGTTGCTTCCTGTAATTTAATTGGTTGGCTTCATTCTTGATCCGTTAAGTGATCCGCTTGCTCTCGTCTGTTTGTATCCTGGTTCCTTCACTCTGTATTTCCGGGTGCACGTCTTGCTTTGTCACATTTCCTTCCTCCTTCTTTAGTGCAAAAGCTCAGTTCTTCTTGTGGAATTTGTGACATGGCGTCTGCGTTAGCATTTTCACGTCTCTTATGGTGCATCACGGTAAAAGTATAAGGTTGATGACCTAGACTCCATTGTGTGAGCTGTACGTTCTTATCCTTGAATAATTGAAGCCATTGTAAAGCCTGGTAATCTGTCTTAATCATGAAGTGCTTCCCCAACAGATATGTTTCAAAGGCTTTAATACTGAGCACCACAGCAAGCGTTCTGCACTCTCCTGTTTTCTTCCACTTTTGTACCTCCGGGTCAGCCTGTTTCTCCTAGATAAGCCTCTCTGTGGCTGTCTTTTTCTTTCCCTTCAGATGATGTTTTTTGTGAGCCTGTCTTTCTTCAATGGTCATCTTCTTGTGTGATGTTCCGGGCATATTGATTACATCTCTGGTAAATGGAAACAATTGAGCCAAATCACTTGACTCCTCTTCGCTTAGGCCGTATGGCCCTCTTTTCACCCTATCTTTGTCGTGAGCCTCTCACTTCGTCTCCAATGTAGTAGCATCATTCTCCTTAGGTTCACAGCATGTCTTTGCTTCTTCTGTAGAATCTCTTGGCTGAGTTGCTTGTTCTTGGGCTAGCCTCTGAGTTTGAGCTCTCATAGTTACAGCATATGTCTGACCCAACTCCAACAGGTCGTCTGGTCGTGTTGTTCAGTCTGCTGTGGTCCTGTTTGATCAACTAGTGTCTGATCCAGCACTGTCAAGTCCATCTGATCAGGCTGTCTAGTCCACTGCTGAATGGTTGACTGTAGTGTCTTTGACCGCTTCCTGCAGTTCCTCTTCACTAAGTCATGGGAGGATATGTCACACCAAAGGCACATCCACTCTGAGTAATACATCCTCAAGTAGATCAGCTGCAAACTGCTACCTCTCTATCGCACTCTTCTCCATCCAACACAATCCTTACTCTTGCCACTGGATTTACAGTCTTCTGTCCATTGGCACTCCAGAGTTTATGTAGTCTCCGGTCTTCATTGCTTTGGACACAAATTTTGAGTGTACTGACATCTTTGTACTGCCAGTATCCAACTGAATCCCGTTGGTAGTAATAATGTTCACTGTCTCAGAATACTGGTACGCATGAATTCCTTTGTCCATAGCTCCTCCTCATATGAGGGCTTTGTCTGGGCACTGTTTGAGCATAGTGTCCCAGCTTGCCACACTTGTAACAAGTTGCATTCCTTCCAGAGTCTCTTTCGGCCAACCTTTCCTTCTTGCCTTCGTTTCTTCCAGGTGTTGAATTGTATTGTCATTCCAAATAATTGCTACCTTCACTCCTAATAGCATTCACACTTCATTGGAATCATGTGTTTTCAGTTCGTTTGGTAGCTGGATTTTCTCATGTCTTCTCCGACACTAAGTTAATTTTTATTAAGGGTTGACATTAATTTTTGCCATTGCATATGGATCTTGTGGCTGTTCTCTGATAATCACTGTTTCATTCCTTGGACCATTAGTTCTATAGCTACTTCCGTCACATCTGTTCCTCTCCCTCATCAGGTGTCAACCATCGACTGGTCAGTCTCATAGTTTGTATCACATATCTTCAGGTGTCATGTTGTTGTTAAACTTGAGGTTCCTCAGACTTTGCCTGCTGCCTTATTCAGTTACATTGAACTGCTTCAGTAGTACTTCCTTGACTTCCATGTACGTTTCTGTGTAAGTAAGCCTGCACAAGCATCTCTTGCTTTACTTTGAAGCTTAGGTATCAGATTTGCCTCCCATTTATCTCGTGGGGAATTTGATGTAACCGCATCATACCTTCAAATGTTTCCAAAAGGCTGTCAATATCCTCCCTTCTTGATAGATGGCCATGTCTACGCGTGTTCTTTGTAATGTGTTCTGCTGCAACATCTGTTGCTGAGCTTGAGCTAACTGAGCCATAGCTGCTGCTAACTGATCCATCTTTTGCTGTTCCTCACTGATTTTATGGTCTTTCTTTCCTTTTCCTCTCTTAGCTCTACTATCTCCTCAAAGCCGATCTGCTAATTGTTGGTCTCCTTGTTCTTGGCACTGTACAATTTCTGGCTCAAGCCTATAGATAACTGTCTGCTGTGGTTGTTATCCTCTTCTCAATTCGATTATGGTTTCTCTTTCAGTCGATTCCAGACTAGGGTCGTTGTTATTTTTGCTATAGTAGTGCTTTCTGCCGTTGTCCTGGTAGGTTGCTCACAACTGTTCTTGCAGATCCCACCATTACCACCAAATAGATCACGAGATGTCTAGAAATTGGTTTTTGAAACTTTTAATAATAGTGAAAACAGTATAAACACAACAACCATGTGTGATCATTGGTTCTTTTTTTAGTCTTAATAAGGACCACTTAGTGTAGCTGGACCGGTTCGGATTTCTATTGCAGTTGTTTCCTGTAATTTAATTGGCTGGGTTTCATTCTTGAACCGGTTAAGTGATCCACTGGTTCTGGCCTCATGTATCCTTGTTCCTTCACTCTGTACTTCCTGGTGCATGTCTTGCACTGTCACATTATCTTATACTATAATAGAAAATTCAAGTATTATAACTCTTTTTATGATACTACATTGTGTAGGGTTTTATTATATCACTGGACGATCTAAGGAACTGATAATTACTAAAGCCGGAGAAAATATTGCACCAGTACCTATTGAAAAATGTGAGTACAACAGAATTTGTTTAAGGTACTATATGTTTTATTGCAACTCTAAAATAAACCCTATGTATACAATGTGAGTCAAATATTGTCCTCTTCCAGCATATGCTAGAGATGATGCGACTTTTAAGTAATGTGATGGTTATAGGAGATGATCAACGTTACCTCACTATGTTTGTGACCATCAAATGTAAGGTAATGTTGTTCTATAATAATAGTACACTATGTCTTGCTTATTTGTGATTGTCATTGTTTTGATCTTTTATAGGTTGATGACCTTGGCAATCTACTGAAGAATTAGATTCCCTTGCTGAAGGTGTGTTGAATGAAATTGGATCCAATGCCACAACAGGTAACAATCATTTTTAATTTAAATATCATAGTTATTGTGATGTCATTGCATTAGCTACCATTTTTGTTCAGATTGCTATACTCTGTTCACATTAAGAATGACCACTAACTCAGAGTTATAAGCCTGTCTAGAAATGTGCTAGATAGAAATGTTTACATCATTTAAAATAACCTTGCAGGTCTGCGCCTTTTATCAAAACTAGAACACTAGCTATTAGGGAAATTTCTAAATCAGAAAATCCCATTAATTCTCTTTGCATTCCACTGATTTATTTTAATTAGTATGGATGGTATACTCAACCTATACTCACTATGAGAATTTATATTGTATGAATTTGTCAAGTTGGTTTTTGTAAGTGATATACCACTTTCTTCATAATCCTTCCATGTCATTCTCATTAAGGTAATAATACATCACTTAATGTATATTTTCCTAGTCATGATTTATAAAATAAAAAAATTGATTAAAAGTTAGAGAATGTTTTCTCTTTTAGTTTCTGAAGCTAGAACTGATGATCTTGTGAAGGACTACATTCAACAACGCATGGAACGAGTTAATGAAGATGCTATTAGCAGACCAGCACGAGTTCAGGTAAGTAAAGTATATAGTTCCTTATTTCTCTAGTTTTGTTTGTACAATTCATGTACTGTAATGTTTATACAAACTACAAGTCTTTGAAGCTTGGATGATTCTATTGCTTCTATTTAAGACATTTCTGTAACAATGCTTGAAATTGTATGATCGCTCTACTTTTTTGTAGAAATTTCGTATTCTACCTTGTGACTTCAGTGTTAATGGTGGTGAACTTACTCCTACTTTCAAAGTCAAGCGAAAGACAGTTGTAGAGAAATATCATGATTATATTACCCAGATGTATGCTGAATGATTTGTATAATCATAGTTCGACATTGTGCTAATATTTGATACTATGAATGTCTTCTGGAATTTTAAATATTTAAAACAGTAGGCTAATAGATGAACTGCATCAGTCTACTCATTTGAGTTTATTTTCCTGCTAAATTCACAACATATTTTCTTTATGTTAAATATTGTTAAAACAGGATACATTATTATTATTTGTTTATAAAACAAAATATAAATAAATGCACAAAAATAAGTAAAAACCTTCAAATAAAAGCAATAATATGATCACTATATAAAAAGTGATGTTATGTCCATTATGTCTTAACTGTTTTCTTTGTCAATGCCTTCACTTTCATCACTTGATGTATCCACAAGACTATCAATCTTAGGTATTGCTTGAGATTGTACGCTGGAAGAATGACCTCTACCATACTGCTAGTGAGGGTGGTCAACTGACTTGATGTTCTTGTGCATCATCTTCACTCTGTATAGATGAGGAAGAGGATGATTCATGGTAATGTTCAAGGATGGCCTCATTTTGAACATCCCTTCTGGAACAAAATGTCTTGCCTGAATATCTCTTCTATACTTTTCCTACATTATATGTGGTTTACAGAGCGTACAAAATAAAGACATAAAAGGAATCACTGAAAGCATTTTTAACATAAGTTCAATTGATAAAAACATTGGTGTATGTGAAATTAATGATGTGCCACTGAATTGTTGTTTCCATAAATAGCAGTTATACATATAGTTTACTTTAATACATTTATCTTTAACAATAATGATGCTGATCTTTCTTAACCAAAACCTAATTAGAAACATTTAACTTTTTTTGATTTTTAACACTATGACTATAAAAGGTAAGTTATTCTATACTTTAGGTATTTATAAATATTTTCAATGATATTATGTGATGAATGAGTACAGTCATACCATTATAGATCCCATGAAGTGATAAAACCACTCAGGAGAATTGAAACCTAAAATAGGTATTCCATGATGAGCTTCCACCCAAGCTTGATCATAGACTTTGCTGCCTTTTTCCACATCATTAAGATATTGATTATATGTCCAGGTTACCCATATATCATTATGCTTCACTTTGAGAGCAGGACGATGTCCAAACTTTGAAACAGTTTGTTTTAAAGGCTTCATTAACAGTCACAGGAGGAACAGAAGCAGGACCCTTTAATGATATCTGTGAGATATGGAAATAAATAATACCTGCTGGAACAAAATGTCTTGCCTGAATATCTCTTCTATACTTTCCTACATTATATGTGGTTTATAGAGTGTACAAAATAAAGGCACAAAAGGAATCATTGAAAGCATTTTTAACATAAGTTCAATTGATAAAAACATTGGTGTATGTGAAATTAATGATGTGCCACTGAATTGTTTGTTTCCATAAATAGTAGTTATACATATAGTTTACTTTAATACATTTATCTTTAACAATAATTATGCCGATCTTTCTTGACCAAAGACTAATTAGAAACATTTAACTTTTGATTTTTAATCAGTATTTTAATGATGTTGAAAAGGTAGCAAAGTCTGTGATCAAGCTTGGCTTGGAAGCTCATCATGGAGTCCCTATTTTAGGTTTCCCCTGTTACATAAGTGACATAGAACAACTGGTCCTAGAGGAAGACTGGTAGTATTTTAATGTATAACTATTATACTCTATTTCTTAGGAACTGAGCCACTGGAGTTAAGTGATGTAGAACCAGTACTAACTGTTCCACTTACTAGAGGAAGACCCAAGAAGAAGGCTGGTATGTTTAGTTTTTGCACACAATCTGCCTTTTTTCCCTTTTTTTGATTTACAATTTTATCTGAAGATGAGTGGTTTTAAAAGACTTGGATTTGATGATGATTGATCATCACTGTCTTTGTGATGAGCTTCAACTGACAGATATTATGATAAACACTGCTCAAAAATCATGCAGCGACAATTTCCCCATATAAATGGACTTCAAAATACACTGTTGGGACAAAAATTATGCCTTTCTTCTCTTCCTTCTACTACTCATGCTGTACTGATTTTGCACACAGGTATGTTGTTTCTAATTGTACTGTATGTACTTACCATATAATGGGATTATTAATATTATAATATTCCAAAATGTTTTAATGTAGTCAATCTGCCATATTGTTCATCCCTAGAAACAATTATTCTCACAAGCTTTAAGCAGGGCTATTGAGACATTACAGGTGGCCCAGGGAAATTAATGGAGGGTCCCTTTGTATGCAGTGAGCAGATTTTTTGGGGTTTATGAATTATCCATAGTGTGGTCATTAATTAACACATCCAATCTACTGTTATCAGAACCACTTGTTAGATATTAATTCATCCTCAGTGGTAGTACTTGACATCAACAATTGGGAATAAGAGACTCTGGTTTATTTGCTATTGCATATGCTCTTGAAGCATGCCTGGAAAATACTTCAGATTATGTTAACTTTAAACAGAATAAGATGCACCATCACTTGCTTATTTACCTAGAAGGTACATTAACTCAGTTCCCAAATTGACAGAAGTTAACAATGCTTTGTATTGTCCTGAAAAAGTGTTTTATTTATGTAGAATGCCAGAGTTTTTTTGATACAATATGATCTTTGTAAACAATGGTACAAATGTGTTAATGTAGAGTTGATAAATTTTGTTCATATAATAATGAAAAGACTAAGTCATCTTGCCTGTGTGGAGTCTTCTTGAAGTTCTCTTTGTAGAGCTTCATAAAGTAAGGAAGTAACAATCAATTCTCATGAAAATACATTTGTATTTTGAATGACAAACTGGACATTTTGTATCTAGGTCAGTTAGTACTGGCTCTATGTCACTTAACTCCCAGTGGCTAAGTTACAAAGCAATAGAGTATAATAGCTATAGATTAAATACTTACCTGTCTTCTTCTTGCATCTTCGTCTAACAGGAGGAACAGTTATTACTGGCTCAGCTACTAAGCAATAGAGTATAATAGTTATATATTACAGTACTTACCAGTCTTCTTAATAAGTCTTCCTCTAGTAAGAGGACCAGTTAGTACTGGTTCTATGTCACTTAGCTCCAGTGGTTCAGCTATGAAGCAATAGAGTATAATAGTTAGTTATTAAAACACTTACCAGACTTCTTTTTGGGTTTTCCTCTAGCAGGAGGAACAGTTATTACTGGCACAACTACTAAGCAATAGAGTAAAATAGTTATACATTAAACTACTTACCAGTTTTCTTCTTGGATCTTCCTCTAGTAGGAGGGACAGTTTATTACTGGTTCTATGTCACTTAAATCCAGTGGCTCAGCTACTAAGCAATAGAGTACAATACTTATACATTAAAATACTTACCAGAGTTCTTCTTGGATCTTCCTCTAGTAGGAGGAACAGTTATTACTGGTTCTATGTCACTTAAATCCAGTGGCTCAGCTACTAAGTAATAGAGTAAAATAGTTATACATTACAGTACTTACCAGTTTGTCTTCTTGGGTCTTTCTCTAGTAGGAGGAACAGTCAGTACTGGTTCTATGTCACTTAAATCCAGTGGCTCAGCTACTAAGCAATAGAGTACAATACTTATACATTAAAATACTTACCAGTGTTCTTTTGGATCTTCCTCTAGTAGGAGGAACAGTTATTACTGGTTCTATGTCACTTAAATCCAGTGGCTCAGCTACTAAGTAATAGAGTAAAATAGTTATACATTACAGTACTTACCAGCCCGTCTTCTTCTTGGGACTTCCTCTACTAGGGGGAGCAGTCAGTACTGGTTCTGTCACTTAAATCCAGTGGATCAGGTCTATATCCTCTCCTCTCCAGCCGCCTTATCGCTCTTGACAAAAATCCTGGAGTTCGCCCCATAGGTGTGAGGGAGAGTACACGTCGCCTCCTAGGAAAAGCTATCCTATATGTTATAGGCCCTGATGTTCTAGAAGTAGCTGGCTCCTCATAACTCTGTGCAGGTCAACTTTGTGGGGTCTGAGGCAGCAGTCCATGCCATTAGGGACCTTTTTTCCTCTACTGACTGTGAAGCTGTTCTACTCGTTGATGTGAGTAATGCATTCAATTCCATTAATTGTCAGAATGCCCTTTGTAACATTCATTCACAATGTCCTGCTCTGGCCACAGCAGTCATCAATTGTTTATCGCCTTAACTTACCACTCTTCATTGATGGTGATGTCATCTTCTCAGCTGAAGGGACCACACAAGGTGAGCCCCTAGCTATGATCTTTTATGCCATTGGTATTCTACCCCTCATTCATCATCTTGACAAGAAATCATGTTCACAGATTTGGTATGCTGATGTGGGCTGCCTGTGGAAGAATCTCACTTTGCGTGGATGGTGGATGGACTGTGTCTGAAGGGTCTTGGTTACAGGTATTTTCCTAATGCATCTAAGTCATGGTTGATTGTAAAGCCTGCCTTTTGGGACCTTGCTTCTTCCACATTTGCTGTAACGGATGTTAACATTACAACTGAAGGACACCGCTATCTGGGTAGTGCCATTGTTCTCCTGCCTTTGTCTCTAATTTTATCTTTGAAAAGGTATCCGAGTGGGTTTCACAACTGGGACCTTCTGACATCTATAGCCCAGTCTCATCCTCATGCAGCATACTCTGCCTTTGTTAGGGGCCTCTTCAGTAAATGGACCTATTTTCTCCGAACAACACCTAATATGGAAGACTATCTTGCTCCCTTGGAGTCTTGTTTGTGCCACCAATTTCTGCAAATCTAACTGGCCAGTCTGCTTTTAACATTAAACCTGACGTCTATTATGTCTCTACCTACCTGGTTAGGGGGACTGGGTATTGTCAATCCATTCACTACTTAGCAATAGAGTAAATAGTTATACATTAAAGTATTGTCAATCCATTCTCAACTGCAAAGTTTCAATACAAATTGTTCACTACGTCTCCCTTAGTATCTTGTTGCTACATCAATTTTGGTCAATCCACCATCACTCAGGAAAAATATGGCCAGATCAGAACTTCATTAATCTCAGTCAGCTCTAGCTTTGGAGCTTCAGTCATCTCTGTCTACTTCTCTGAAACGATGTATGGAAGTAGCCAGCGAGAAAGGTTTTTCTTCCATATGGTTGACTGTACTTCCCCTCAAATGTCATGGATTTGCTCTCCACAAAGGTGCCTCCGTGATGAATTATGCTTACAGTATGGCTAGACACCATCTTATCTGCCATCACACTGTACCTGTGGAGTTGAATTTACAGTACAGCATTTGTTCCAATGTTAGTGTGGAGGATTTCCTTTAATGTGACACAATGAGATCCATAACATCATTGCTCACCTCCTCACTGAAACATGTCATGAGCCCCCCCCTCCAGGAGTTATCAGGTGAAACAATGTCCTATCGGTCTGCCAACACTGAGACAATGCTCGTGTAGATATTGCTGTTCGTGGTTTCTGGAGCCCACTTCAACGGACTTTCCTAGATGTCAGTCTTTAGTCCTTTGCCTCCACTTACACCCATGTTCCAGTGCGCTCCGCTCACAGACGAAATGAAGCGGAGAAGACGCTGTTTGTACAAGAACAAGTTTGTACTGTGGAGCTTGGTTTCTTTACACCTTGTTTTCACTACAGCTGAGGTATGGGACCTTCTGTTACTACTTTTTACAAGCGCCTTGCATCACTTATATCTGACTGCAATGAACAGCCGTACTCTCGAGTCCTCCACTGGATCAGATGCTGATTGGGTTTTTCTGTTACGATCATGTATCATCTGTATTAGAGGAGCCAGGTAATCACATCACAAACTAATTAGATTTAAAGTAGACTCTGGTCACATTGATCTTGCACTTTCAGAAGGAAGGCTCTCATAATCTATCTTCTTTATGTTATCATATTGTTCCATAATTGGATATATTGTATTCTTCCTCATTTTTAGAACACTATTTTTTTTGAGTTTAGACTGTCTAACTTATCTACCAGCTCTGGTAGCTGGATTATTGGGTAATAACTATTATACTATAGGAATCATTTGTACTCTAACATCAACAGTAGGAGGACCAGTTTATTCTATGTCACTCCAGCGGCACAGCTACTAAGCAATAGAGTATAATAGTTATACATTAAAATACTTACCAGTCGTCTTCTTCTTGGGTCTTCCTCTAGTAGGAGGAACAGTCGGTACTGGTTCTTTGTCACTTAACTCCAGTGGCTCAGCTAGTAAGCAATAGAGTATAATAGTTATATATTAAAGTACTTACCAGTCTTTTTATGTCTTCCTCTAGTAGGAGGACCAGTTAGTACTGGTTATATGTCACTTAACTCCAGTGGCTTAACTACTAAGCAATAGAGTAAATAGTTATATACATTAAAGTACTTACCAGTCTTCTTCTTGGGTCTTTCTCTAGTGGAGGACCAGTTAGTACTGGTTCTATGTCACTTAAATCCAGTGGCTCAGCTACTAAGGAATAAAGTATAATAGTTTATACATTAAAATACTTACCAGTCTTCTTGGGTCTTCGTCTAGTAGGAGCAACAGATAGTATTACCTCTACGTCACTTTGGCTCAGCTACTAAGTAATAGAAAAGAACTGGAAAATTCATACTTAGATACACATCTTACTGGATTCTTAACAGTAAAATAGTGACACACCTCTCTCCAAGCTAACTCAAGTGATGAAAAGGCTCCCTTATCAAGTAGTTTGAGTAAGGTGAGTAGTGTTAGGAGGTAATGCAAATATAATAATCTGATGCTGCTTGAATAACATATGGGCAGTAATGACTGGAGTGGCCATCTAAAATAAGTAATGATGGACGTGACAATGGACCATAAATAAAAAAAAATCTGATTGGTTGAAGAACCAATCTGAAAACAGACCTTTGTCGATCCGCCTGTTTGCTGACAAACTATACAGTGTGCTTGGCACTTCACCAACAGTCAATTGAGGATTCAGTGTCTCTATCCAAAATAAAAAAAGGTGGAAGAGAATAGCCTGAGGCACTAGTGCAAACAAGCACAGTAATCTGGGATTTGGTGTCACTTAAGAAACAGCTTTTGTTCCTGCAGTGCAAACAACTTTAGGAGTTTTAGGAGCAAGAGCAAAACCAATCTCATCACAGTTGAAGATGTTATCAAAGATGTTATTAGCTTCAAGTGTCTCTTCAAGCTTATCAAAGTAGCACTCTATCATATGTGCATCAGTGGCAATGGCTCTTGCTATTGACAATGGTACAGCTGTTCTCAATGTCAGTGAAGGGTGTCGTCTAAGAAAGGCTTCCTGCCACCAATTGGAAACTTGGGCCTTGATACCCTTTGAATCAACGACTTGAACAATACTCAGCACATGCTTTTGAGTATATGGGTAACCTATTCTACAATGAACATCAAGGAAACTCACTAGCTCCTCCTCCTCTCCAATAGTTAAGTTAGGCTTAGGGCCATACTTTGAATCATGTTGAGATTTTTCTATACAGTGATCATGCAAAGTTGAACATGGCACTCCATACATCTCAGCAGCTCGTTTATAATATTCACCTTGTTCAACAGCTGCAATAACCCTCTCTAGCCAACTTTGTCATAGCTTTAGTATGTTCCTCTACCAATCACTGCTGAATACGTAGGTGTTGATGTAGGTGATTGACATGAGTTGCCACAAATTATACACTGATGGAAGCAAGGATATTGTAACATGAAGATCTAATATAAAGTACAAAGATATGTAATTTAGTATAGACAACCATACATAGGAAAAAATGACAATTATGTGCACTATATAGCCTTGTCCTTGTAAACTAGCTACTGTGACTGTCAGCAACGAGGGCACACCTCTTCTAATGCCTGAAAAGTGATTGTCAGTAGCAGAACCTGCACATAGTGATTGGTGTAGGTGCTAACCATGAGAGATCTGAGTGAGAAGTGCAAGAGAAAGTGATAATGACCTATAATGAAACATTATCGTTAGAAACATGACGATTTCTGTACCTGACAAAGACAGACAAGCAGAGACAGAGCTATCTGAGCAAAGCACATGGCATAACCAGAACGGATATGTCTGTATTATTGATCGCCTCTCCTCCTTTAGTAATTATAATTTTTTCATGTTGGAAGTGATGCTGCGCCTTTTCTCAAATAGCAAGTGTATGTTTTTTTGGAAGATACAAGCGTCCGAAGATTGATCCCTCACTCTAGTAAGAAGCTGGGCAAATTAAAGGCCAAGCTTCATAGCTTATTTAGAAGTTTAGCATGTGATCTACTTTCAGAGGCTTTCTATAATTGAGGAAGATAGCACAAACATCAACTCCTACCTTCAGATACTTTAATTGTTCATATACAGTAGATATAAAGGCTGTCACAGTAGAGGATAAGGGGAATTAATCCCTCATTGATTTGTGTTCTCATCAGTGTCAATAGCCACTTCAATGTTAACAATGAAAATTGGAATGTACATTTTCCACAAATACACATAGTATCTGTAGTTAGGACTGGTGCTGTTGTTATTCAATAATTTATTCAAAAAGATATTGCCCATGCAAATGAAATGGTTAATAACAATGGATGAGGTAGACCACTATAATGTATATTAAAAGTGATTAGTCAGTTGGCTAAAGCAAAGATCATAAACAATACACTGATTAAATCCAAGTTCCAGTACTGTAATGGTACTTACTTGTCACAATTATTCCTGTAGTATCATTTCATAAAGGAGTTTTTTTGCATGCAACAGACATCATCTTGAATAATACTCAATAGAAGAGGTTGGTGGACATTTTGTTGTGTTTGTTAATATATTTTATGATAAGTCTACATACACTG
This sequence comes from Gigantopelta aegis, assembly GCF_016097555.1. Lineage (NCBI taxonomy): Eukaryota > Metazoa > Mollusca > Gastropoda > Neomphalida > Peltospiridae > Gigantopelta > Gigantopelta aegis. The sequence continues at coordinate 34,092 of NW_024533159.1, forward strand.
GTAATAAAACTTACTGCTACATTTTCTTCACAGATAGATAGTGAGTTAAAATTGTTTTCCAAGGTTTCTTATATGGAGGTAGATTACAGAGATATGGCTCTGAATGAAAACAAATGAATTTGGATTATTAGTAATTATTTTACACATAATAGTGTTAATAATTATCAATTAAATTTGCTTTCTAACCATTTCTCACTTGGATAGTCTCATGGATATCCCTTCTCCTCATCAATAACCTGTCCATAAAGACAATAACAACCAGGAACATTGTCAATAGTACAATGAAAGTGAAATGTCGTACATGTACTAGAAATTCTACTTGTTTTATAAATCTGGCCTTCAATAGAGCAATCTAAAATTTAAATGTATTGATTATGATTATTTAATAATAATTAAAAAGTGGGATCAGTTAACCAGCAGTTTATTCCTGTATTATAAGTGTCTATTTTATAATATGTAAAACAGTCAATAAACAAATTAGTCTAACCTTGGTGTACTATCTCAGGAAATGGTTTTGAGACTTGTTCTATGTCATTCTCAGTTAATGGAGAGGATTCAAGATCCTGTATATGATATAGGTAGAGTAATAAAGTAAGTTTAGTATTAAAATGTAATGTAACACATTACGTCAATGTTTGACAATCTTAGATCAACAGTGTTTTTGTCACTAAAGGAACAATTTGAAAAATGGATCTTTACTACTTGTTATATTTGACATTAATTTGATCATTATTAATTCCTTTAATATCAATTTTAGTAAGAGCACTAATAGCAACATCTACTATGAAATAAAGTGTGCTTGAAATACATCAAAATAATGGATATTCTCATAAGGTTTATACACTAATGTTAAGAGCATATTAATGGTCACCTCCCGCTATAGGACTGTAGCCATTACTTTGTAATATTAACTTTTATTGCTTAGACAGACATATCAATAGTCAGATGAGTACTTTTTGTGATGGAAATAGAAACATTGTTAGTTATGACATTTGAGTAATGAGATCTATGTTTTTGATGTTTTGTCACTAAAGGAACAATTTGAGAAATGGATCTATTATTGCTATACTATTAAAAATGCATTGACTTTTTGATTTTTTAAAAATGTAACATTTCATAATACGGTGTAGTTTATATATATATTGTCATTTATATATTACATTATTCTTATCATTACCTATAGCCATCTTGATCAATTCTATCAATTATGAATACATCTGTCTTACTTTATATCATAACAGAATAACTCTGTCACATCACATTGTGTGGTTGTAACACAGACATGGACTGTAAATGAGGATATTACTTATAACCACACATAGGGTCTTAGTAATAAATTATGTAATCCTAAAACTGCAGCTACATTCAGAAATTACACTGTAGATGGTAATGATATTTATCCTATGAGGCAGCAAAATAGGTTTGCTTTGCCCTGGAACATAATTTTAATAACTTAAAAGTTATTTTTGGATGATTTAATTCAATTGTATCTCTCATCATAGTAATGTATTAATATTATATATGTTCAATGCTTCACTTGATCTTTAAAAATTTACTGAGTTTAAATTGAGAGATTGATTATCATCAAAGAAACTATTTGCTTTTCAGAATCAACTCACAGACTAGCCACAAGCATAGAGAGAGAGAAGAAACATATTTATTTATAACATCATAGAAAATATTCCTTCACACTTTGGGAGATAGGAACCAAACAAATTATATAAAGGGAAGGTATATTTTCAAGAAGTCATCATGTAATTGAGTTTGTATAATACAATTAAAGTGGATGGAGTTTGTAGCACACCAGCCAAAAACCAACAATTATTAATCTTGTAGTTGTACATCTTCCCTGCTGTAAATGTTCAGTTTTAAATAACATATTTCATTTAAACAAGTGGCAAAATTATTAATAAAATTATCTAGAAATTAAGGGGGCAGCAATGTAACAAAGCATCAAATAATAATATTCTAAGTTATTGTATGTGTAAACAGGTCAAATACTTGGATTTATCAAAGCTAGTTCATTGACTGGAGATTTCTAACAACCTCAAGAAATAATACTTTAGTTAGCTGTTGGTTCTTCTTTGTGAGACACTACAAAATCATAAAAAAATAAAAATTAAATAATAAAAATTCAAAAATATGAACTACAAATCTTGTTTATACATGAAATTTTAGTGATTAAAGATATAGTGTAGTGTCATTAAATTACTTCTAACAATCAATCATTTAAGATTATGGCTAAGACAAGAATAAGTAAACAATGTCCTACATACTTACTATTTGGTCTATTATATGTAATTAGTTACATCCTTTGTATATTCTTGAGTGAATTCATTTTCTGCTTCCTGTACAAAATGATTTACATTCTTACTACAAATATCAGTGATATTAGTTATTTGTAGATTTTTACAATAATATTATTAATTCCATAATTCATTAATCATAAACAAAAAAATACCATAATAACTTATAAGCACAAATGTACAGAAGGAACCTTTGTCACAGTAGTTGCTAAATTACACTAAGTGATTTTATTACCAGGCTACCACTGTATAGAATAAAATAGGCAACAGGATTATCTGAGTGAAGACAATCCTATATAATAATCACATATTTAATTTGTGCAAATAAAAAGATGGTGTTAAAACCAAGGTATGACAAGGTAAAATTATGTTAACTATTATAAAAAACAAACCAGAAATCTCTTTAAATAATCTTCGTATTGACATGCCACATTATTCTGTCTTATAGCTCTTAAAGCAATTAACAAATTCCTTCTAGTTGCATCTTAGCTTTTTGTTGAATCCATAATTGATACATGCGTGCTAGGTCAGTACATCCATCCAGATCCACAACATCCAGTCCTAGTTTTACACCCAAATGATACCACTCAGCAGTTCGAGCAAACTCAGTTATTTCCTTCAATTTTTGGTTGTTGATTTTAAAAGCATCTCTAGTGAAGGAGATACATATTTCTCAACCATTTTATCTGACATTTTAATATTTGAGTAATAATCTTAGAAATATAGACATAAATATAATATTCTAAATACCAACATCATAATACAAATGCAATAGCACACAAGTACTGTTAATCATGTTACCAAGCAACTCTTCATTTGACCAATCAAATTGTACTCATGGCATATTCTATGTATGGCTTCAATATACAAACCACTTTCACCATGGATAGGGAAATGACATCATTTAGCCGTAATGGTGTGGATTTGACAGTAATGTTTTGCAAGTGACACTTCTTTAAGGCTACTAAGAATGGACATTTAGAGTTGTCTAGGATTTAGGGTTTGATACACATCTACTATGTGTAATGCATATGCTCAGTAATAATTTTAATGACAATATATGCAAAACAATAATGATTATAGAAAATTTGTACAGATGAACAAACAGTTGAGGTTTGACATTTATAAGGAACAACTATTCTGTGAACTTTGTAGCTCAGTACTCAAAACTCAAGACTCATTAATAGTAAGTAGGTACCTAAATAAGTCTATCAAGTGACTGTAATAGTTATTTGAAAGCAATATAGTAGGAAAGCAATGGACAGTTTTTCAGACCTGTCCCCATAGCTTAATAATAAGATATTATATTGAAATTAATATTGAATTTTCACTACTTAAGTAAGAAATCTCACCCAACTTATTCTCTACTACAGTAGTAGTGTCACTAACAGTTAGTTCTGAATTTTCAGACCCTATGAGATAATGCATAATAAAATAATACAATTTAAGACCAACTTTGGTATGCTTTGTTAGAGGGTGACTTACTGGCTTGCTCTATGTCACCAAGGATTGGCTGGAGATCAATTTTTCTTGGTTCATTCCTGAATAAAGTACATAATTAATTAACATTATATCTTAATAACAAATAGGGAAGTGAAATTATAGTTCTCTTTTTAAGTATAATGTAAATTAATAGTATATTCATAAAATTAGTCCTAATAATGATAATGAAGATTGTGGACACAAAACTCTTGCATATAAAGATATCACTTAGCAGTTTATCATAGAGTTATGACATCATTCCACTACATCAAACAAACCTTTCTATAAATGAGACAATGAGACAAAATATATGAATATATTTCAATGTTTGACAGTTTACCAATAGCTATCTTTGTTTATAACAAACATGTCAAACATAATTAAGGTCTCACCTAATATACCTCCTACTGTTAAAGTAGGACATGATGAACCAGCAGTGTCAGGTGTAATTCCTTTATAAATAAAATATATCAGTAATACATTTATTGATAATGATTATTTTATTACTTAAGAAACAGGATCAGTTGAGCTAGCAGCTGTGTTATCAGATCCTATTTTAATAATATGTAAATGATTAATAAACAAATTAGACAAACCTTGTGTATTTTCTGAAGAAGTGGTTTTGAGGCTTGTTTATGAGATTCTCAGTTAAAGATGGGGGGGCAAGATCCTATACATGATATAAAAGGGAATTAATATAGTATCTTCAAAACTAAATGACTTTGTACATTGTTACAGCACACTAAAAGTAATAAAAACTCACTTACCAAAGGGGTGCGTCCAGCAAATATGCTGAACTGGCTACAGTGCTCCCTTACAGATGCGTAGGTACATTCAACAGAAGATAAAAAAGATACACACACATGTCTTCAATGTGGTTGTAGATAATCTTGTTGGACTGGTAACTCAGCATTACTTGGGTTGAATAGGTGCTTTGGTCACTAAGGAAGCAATTTGAAAAATGGATCTTTACTGCCTACTATATCTTCAATGTGAACATTGTTAGGTTCTTTGATGTCAACTTTAGTAAGAATACCCACAGCAACATCTTCCATGGAATAAAGTGTGCGTTGACATACATCACGAGTATGAGCGTTAGCTACTTCATTAGGTGCAATCATGTACTCGTCACTTGTACATGAACATAGTTGGTCCTTAAGACTCAGAATGGTATTAATAACTGAATTAAAAACTTTGTGGCTTTCAGTCATCTCTTTATTTAAAGCAAGTACTGTAACATCGATTGTGCTCAGATACTTCAACAAAAAACTAACTTTAACTTCATTCTCCCAATATACACCATTAGTCCATACCATTACAACGCGAGCTAATCATTCAACAATTGGATTAGCTTTGTAAACTTTACCTGGTATCTTCGAGGTGGGAGGGGGAGGCAATAGGTATAGGCAAGGCTAAGAAGAAGCATATGAAGAAATCGAATCGACAGGAACTCATAAGGATCAGGACACCATAGACACCATCCCAAATCCATTCGCTATATTGATATCATCAGGTGGTTCAGCATCGATGAGTGCAGGAAAAAATAGAAGCTCATCAAATGGCATAGGTATTGATGTTGATATGTTAGTTTCGAGGCAATCAAGTGCACTTGATTGAATAATGTGACAGAATTGTAGGCTTCTAAGAAATCCTACTAACATATCAATATCATGATGAGGAAAACTTCCTTAAGAACTGATAGAGGTACAATGCGGTATTACTAGCAATATTACAATAAACATGCTGGATTGCCTGTGGGGCAAATAGGACACCGTTAACTTCTTTGAGAAGAGCTGTTTTGTCAATTACTATCCAACTTGACTTTCCTTATTTCTGAGGAATAATATAAGACCCTTGTCACTTAAAGTGGTCAGAAATTCTAATAACACTGACATTTCTGAGGGAAGAAAAGGGTCATTGCGCTCTTTTAACAATGCACATAGCTCTTCTAAACTTATAGCCCACTTTTTTAAGAAGCTGTAAAAAGGAGTACTGGACATGGCAATAAAAGCTGATTTTGTTGGTCGATCAAGACAGCTTTACAGCTCTCAGAAAGCATAGAAATAAACTTTTTTACTCCTTTACCTCCTGGACGATGACATTCCATAGGTAGAAACCCATGGTATTCTTGTGAATGGTATAGCCTTCTTAGCAATTCCATCAACCAATCTCTGGATTGGTTCAATACTAGTAGTCAGCTCATCCAGTCGACTACCACAACAATGATTTTGTGATTTCATTGAGCTCTTCATTCCTTTACAATCTCCTCAATAAACTTAAACCAGTAATGAAGATACTTTTATGAGAATCTCCTCGTTTAAGATCAGCTGGAAAAGAACCAAAAATACACCAGAAGAGCTCAACATGAGGTTTTCAAGGACAGCAGCATGACTACTATAATATTCCCTACGACCACAAGATCATAGAGGACAACATTTCCTACTTCATGGCTTGTGGAGGTATGTGTATCAATACCAGCTGTTAGTGGTTCTACTGTGACACATTTGATGTATCAAAATTGTGATTGGCTGGTTTGTTAGCTCGGTCCATGATAAACTGCAGCAAGAGAACTTTTTCCAACACAATGTTACCACAGACAACTACCTTGCTGTAGGATTCCACAGGGAATCAGCTTGACACTGTTGAAATGGCGCAAACATTTTTAAAATCTCGAAACGATTGGTATTGTGGTGAGGAACAAGTTTCATTGGTGCTTGTCCATTGTTGTTCTTAGACATTGGATCAACTTTTCCAGAAGATAAAAGAAATTTGATGACACCAGTGGAGCCTTCGGAGCAAGCATTGTGTAGTGGTGTATTACCACTCTAGGAAGATTAGATAGCAACAAAGGTCTACAGTATTTACATTATAGTGTAGTAAATAACATAATTATAGGCTGTTTGTTGAATAAATGGCTACATTTTGTTAAGGAGATAGAATAAGAGACTTTTGAAAATGATATGCAAGAATCACATGTCATCAATTCATCATTCTACCTTTAAAAAATGAATATCAATATCTCTAAAAACTATGTTTACATATGTGTAGCATAATTCAGTTAGTTAATGTCAGTCTTATTTTCAAAACAAAAGTAAAAAAATTAAATTTATGCAGAATTAGTCATCACAGGATAGATGAGCTCCCAGTGTTTCATGTATGAACACATGTATATATGAGGCATAATTTAATATTATAATTATAATCTATTACAGCTTTTTTATATTTATAAATGTATTCCATAACAAATTTAGAGAGAATCAAAACATTCCAATTCAATTAACATAAACCTGAAAAATAAATACTCAAATGTTTAAAACCTTCAGGACACATTAGCTAGATGTATGTTTATAATGGGAATAGTCTTTATTAAGTTATATGAAATTGAGTTGGCCACATGGCTACTTTCCAAATATACAGTCTTAGAGAATGCAAAGTGTATTTAAACTTATGGCATCACCACAGCTGTTAATTCAAGCTTCTCTTTAGCATTTTGAACTTCTGTTCCAAATTTTTAAATTTTTTAAACTGGTCATGCTCATTTTAATCCATTATCTTCCAATGAAAAAGACCCAGTTTGAAAATAGACCTTAACATACACAGTAGATAATAGAACTCAATCACATATAAATAAATACTTTAATTTACAGAAGAAAGCAATCTATTGGCATAATATAACAGATAATAATGTTAAAAAATTTTTACTTATTTTCAATATTCATTTTTATTTCACCCAAACAAAAAAATGTATTAACACCAATTTATACAATATAAACCTAATTTATAACATACTCAATTATGTACAAATAGCAGTTGTCAATATATAACTTATATTTATACTCACCTTGGTTCTTCACATCAATGTGAACAGTACAAATTAAAAATAGCAGCAACAATATCAACATTGTTATGAAGAGCAGCCAAAATGCAAAGCTGTGTCATTGTTCTGAGAACAAAAGACAATATGACAATAAAATGTGACAATTACCTTTAATGTAGCAACAATGTAACTACATTATTTATTTATATAATGACATTGAATATCAGTGTACTTTAATGATGAAGTACATAGTATCTAACTTGTAATATTTTGTAATGTTGAATGTGACACAATGGATATGTATACCAATTTTAGCATTTTTATAAATATTATATCTACACTACCCTATCCTAATGGTTTGTTAGTAATTCTGATATAGCAATTTGTATATGTAGCATATAGGTACTTAGTTATTAATTTTAAACATTAACAAAACTTTTACGCTTTATTCCAAAGAGTTGGTGTACAAACTTTATTACTGTATATACAACACCACACTTACATAATTTTAGTCACACTGAATGCAAGTTTAGAAAAAGTGTGCCAATCACATACTTTAAATTTTACATGATAATATAAATGGTCGGTACAAACCTCATAACTTTAATTTCGTAATGGAAATTAAAGTTAGCTGAACCTTTATTTTAATAGTATAAGAATAGAACACTATCATTTAAAACTTGCAAGGACATCCCAAAACAATGAGCCATAGAATCAGAACTTAATATTTTGTAAAAAGCATAAACTTTTCACTAAATGTTTGTAAGCTGTGATTTTAAATACAATTGCTGTCAAAGAACATGCTAGTTTTCACATTAATATTACCATCAAGTTCTTTGGACTATTTTGGTATAAAAGAGAGAGTGTTTTATTGTAGCAGTAGAAACTATTCACAATAACACATGGTCCATAATGTATATAGGACTACTTGGTAACATAGATATTGGAAAAGTCATATGTATAAGTATACGCATATAACTGCGAGAGGATGAAGTTAGAACCATAATGGTCCATAATGTATATAGGACTACCTAGCAACATAGATATTGGAGTAGCTGTGCTGCCAGGCAATAAAAATAACTTTATATGTAAAAGTAATCATCAATAGCCTTGTTGGTTAAAGAATAAAATATTGCATATTCAGTGGAACCACCTTTAATACAGTCATTTTAATATTATATTATTATTAAATTAGCAGCAACATCTGAACATGTATTTATAAATGTAGGTACTAATGCTAATACTAATTAAATGGTCCATGATCAACTATACATAGCTAGCTAGGTGTGTAACTACTTTCTAAACAAATCTTAGTACATTGTATATATACTACTTCAATATAAAACTATGTATGTATATAATGATCAACATAACTGAATACATGTGTATTATAGTGAAATCTATGGTGTGAAAATAAAGTCTATAGACAATCAACAGATTATTTTCTAAACAATCATGTTTGCTGTCTATATATTATAGCAATTAAACTTTTATTTATTTAATTTTGTGGATGACTCTATACTGCCTAATTAACTACTGTAGATCGGGAAAGTTTTCATTGTTTAAAAAAATTCGAACATTACGAAAATAAATTACACGAACGTTATTACACATTGAAATATTTTAATGCACGTTTACGTCGTGGTGTTACAGTGTTTAAAGTGAATATGGCTTCTTTGAGATATCTGAAAAAAACAGCAATTGCTCGGGCAAATGAAAAGTTAGGGTAGCAGGGTTAATAAATTTCATACACGTCTCTTGTGTTCGAAATTTTTTTTAACACATTTTTTTTACATGAAACTTTTGTAATGCAAAAGTTTCCCGATCTACGGAATGACATTACAGCAATGAATTATTCAATTATAACAATGATAATATATTAATATAAATTCAAATCTACACAACTATTTCAGTAATAAACCAGTAACTAACTCAGCTTGATTGGTTAGGTTGCAAGAAAACAAAATATGTAAACAAAAACTAACATTTGGTATATTTCAGAAAATTCATTTAGACTAACTGCTTTATTTATTAAGTGTAAAATTAAGTAATAAAAATAACTTACATCATCTGTAGCATTTACATTTGCACCTTTTGAGATGGCATCAATTACTTCTGATAAGTTTCCTTCTTTGGCAGAATTAATTAGTTTGCTATTTACTAAAGTAAAACCAAAATACTAAATGCATACATAATGATTCCTCTAAACAAAGATAATTTAAATAAAATTTTATTATTTGTTGGTCAATTTATTCTGTTTTTCAGCAAGGATTATCAATTTGCACTAGTAATATATTTTACTGTAAATAATGAAAACAATAATAAATAAGAAACTCGGAAAAAATGTACTTGATTTTTGACTCTGTTAAAGCTTGTTCAAGTATAGTTTGATCCAGATTCAATGATTATATTCAGGATAAAAACATACTAACAAATGGGTTGGTGCCACTAAATAGCCTTGTAAATGAAAGGGCTTAAAGAAACATACCTTAGTAGTAATAATCTACTTAAAAGCTAAACAATATTCTATTGTTACTTGACGTATTTTTTAGTTTGAATATCATTATCACCTATAATTTAACAAACTGTGAGATTAATAATGGAGAATCTTATAAGGAAAGAAAACAAATAATAAGTAAACAACAATGAAAAAGAATCACAAAAAGCTTTAAAAACAAATTATATAATGCTGAATATAAAGGTCACTGATATATTGTCATGATAATGCAACTTATTTACCAGTATAGAGTCTACAAACCACCTATCAAACACAGTATAAGATGTAATGACATAAAACATGCAGTAGTTTTAATTAATAATAATCATATTAGAGCTTTTCTCAGGCTACTCAAACTAGACCTAGTAAGGTATTCTTGCAAGTACAGTTGCGTTTAACTTGTCATCTACTTTGAATTGTTTACAAATATCTACCAGAGTTAAACCCCAAAAATATGGACTACCACAAGAGAAGTAATTACTTTCATTAGTCTACATATACAACATAATGCACTGTACGGTCTAGATACACTTGGTAGAACCAGATTAAGTGGAAGACTTATATAGTTAAAATGGAACATTATAGACACTGCCTCTCTGAAGGAAACACAAGAAGGGCTGATTACACTTAAATAGTACTCAGTCCTGTCATTTTACTTACAGCAAAGTGTGGTACTCTCACTATTTTCCATGGCAACCACTATTGGCACAAACAGGATCCAACAAGAGTTTAGAAAGAAAGAAAAGACTAGCGACGGGAACACTGCCAGTGGATGCACAATGGTCCTGATGAATGTTTTAGCTTATTAATATCCTTTCTTGCCTTTGTCAACCATTTCATTAATTCAAAGTTAATTACAGAAATTGTGTGTTAAAGATTTCTTTTTCTCTTTACAAGCTGATACCTTATAGCTTTCATGTAACTGCTCTAACACTTTCTTGCTGAGTTTGTGAATAACAACTCTATCAACCTATATAGTATACAGTTTGGTTCAAGAGATAACTTATTACATCTTTAAAATACAGTTGTAACTCATAAAAATGTCATTTGCTCATCGTATTAAGTATAATGTTAAGACTTTGATAAGAATAGAATCATAATGGGAAACATTTTCTAACTAAATAATGTCACAGGTAGGCTACCTGAGTCATATTAAATTGCAAGATGCTCCTACACAGCTTGTATGCTCTAATTCAGTTTCTAAATAATGGCATCACTACATAAACCAATACTAGAATCTGCTTAATATACTAAGAAACAGCTAGTTTATCAACAGTTCTATTTTGAATGTTTTTAAGCACTTTGTTTCCATAGTGTTTATTAAGACCATTAGTTTATGTTAGGAGAATGCAAACCACAATTAGGAATGGTCATATGAGGCATTTATTATAAATAAAAGTTCAGATTCAGTTACTATGTTCCGTTTTTCTGTTGTTGTTTTTTTATTTACTAAGAATGAGACTAAGATTTTCTAAAGAACACATGTGACTGCAATTTTTAATATATTCTGATATTACATCCTAGAAGAAATTTGCATTAACTTAAGAAAAAACTTTAGATACCTGTACAGTGTGATATTACTGTAAAACATAACTTATACTTTGTATTTGTTTGTACTATTATTTCTTTTGTTTCGCTATCAAGTTTTTTACATGGTGAATCCATATAAGTTGGCTACAAGGTTGTTTTCATCCTATTTCTTTCAGTCATACATTGGCTACCGGGTTACCTGGCTACTATTCAAGATGTTAGTACAAGAAAAAGATCTCAGGTTTCAACCTTGGTCATGAATCTGGGAGAGCCTGGTGGGAAATTGGACATCATAGCAAAGTGTCATAGTAAACTCCTAGCCACAAGTCAGACCCCTCAGTCAACCTTAGATCCTTATCTACTGTCTCTGATGGGCTGGATGATTCGCCTACACCCAGTTTCACTTGCCTGGGAAAGTCAAACCAATGCATGACAGTCTAAGTAAATGGGTGTTAGATCTTCCTATGGAAGCTTTTAGACATAGGATATCTTTGTCAATTGTAAGTGAAACAAACCTATGATTCTATTTCTCATCCTGCATTCTCAAATGCAAACCTATCAATATTACTTTCAAGTATCTATACTGGAGAAAAAGAAACCCTCGTGATCCTGGGCATTTGTGATGTACACGTAGATACCAAATCACAGTCTCAGATTCTCCCCTTCTAGTCATGCATGGACACCACGGACTATACAGCTTCTATATGGTTATCATTGTGAAGGCAACATGTTGCAAGCACTTGCATTTTACTTAAGGTGAATGCTGAGTCTGTGGGAAATTGGACTCACATGTAAAAGTGTCCATAGTAAACTGATAGCCACAAGTCAGTCCCCCTCGGCCAACCTAAGATCTCTATCAACTTCTGATGGGCTGGATGATGCCTACACCCTGTTTACCTTGCCTGGGAAAGTCAAAACTATTGCTATGACATTCAAAGTAAAATAAGTGTTAAATTTCCTCCTATGGAACTAGGCATAGGGTATATTTGTGTCATTTTATCGTGAACAAACTTATGATTCTATTTTCTCATTCCACAACTCCCATTGCAACCTACCAAATATTACTCTAAGTACCTACACTTGAGAAAACCTCATGATCTTTGGCATTTATGATGTACGTGTAGATTACCCAAATCACAGTCTCAGATTTCTCCCACTCCTAGTCATGCATAGACACGGATTTTTTTTAAAGGCGTTTGGTAGAAATTGACTTGAAATAATTGAATTAGGACTGGAACGTATTCATTCCCTTGACAAACTCTATCACTCTCATAACACTTCTTGACAAGTATACTGACCTATTTTGAATAAACTGGGTACACCTCAAAGTACCAATCCACCTTAACTATTTGTGTATCCTTAGTGATTGTCTCAAAATACTTCAAAGCCAGACCTGTAGCATATAACCTAAAGAGAAAGTAGAAAAAGAGAACTCTTGACTACAAGAATTTGGTGGTTCATTACCCAGTTCATCATGTTGTTTTGGGCCAGCCCCAATTGTTCCTATTGTAAAAAAGACAACAAAGACACCTTGAAGAAATTACAAAGTTACTGTCAATGATTTCTAACTAATGATAGCCATTCATACATTTGCATTGAAAAAACATTTTGCAGCATTAAAGGTGCGGCGTTCTTCTCAAAACTTCATTTGGAGCCATGCCAACCAGCAGATACTTTTCCATAACACTCTATAAGCAGTATTGAAACTCATAATGGTTGCTTCCATATCAATGTCTACTGTTTAGGATTTCAACAACTATGGGAGGTCTTATTTTATGTGACTTACCTAATGTGTATATGATGATTTGTCTCTGGTATCAATGAAGAGAATCATCTACACAATCTCACCTGTGTACTTTCTAGACTGTCCCTCTGCAGTTACAAGTATTTATCTTGCAAACAATCATGGGTCCCATTATATGCCCTTCTATGGAAAAGGTGGTCCTTTTCCCCAGTGGTTATGGACAGAAGACACAAGAAAGTGCTTTCCAACAGGTCAAAGATATCCTTATTCTAATCACATCATTACTCGTACCATGTTTTGCAAAATGGTGGACTGTATCAGGTAAATCTTTGTATTGAAAATGTGTGATGCTCACGGTATGGCATTGGAAACTGTTCTGACCCATCATAATGTCAGATGACACGGAAACCATACAGCAGACTCTCACTCCTATCACTTAGAGCATCAAATGGGAACTCAGTGTTTTAAAAAAGTTGTTTAATTATCGGGTTTCTAATGTGATATTGACATGTATGCTAGAGACATAATGCAGGTCTCAATAACTTTTCATGAAACACATCCAGGAATTGGAAAAATTGAAAATGTTTAGAGCATTCATGTGTCTTGGTAGTGATTTGATTTGGATATCAAAACAAAAGTGCAAGCTTGCAATACTTCTAATCTACCACTTCGTGCCAGAGCACCCTTACACTTTGCGGACTTCCTGATAACCTTGGACTAAAGTTCATGTCAATCAGATGGATTGTTTTTCAGCAAAAATTTTCTTCATTTTAATAGACATGCATTCAAAAAATGGATCAAAGTTAACATTGTAAATTCTACCTCTTTGGAAGCTTGCCATCAGAAACTGAAGCAAATTTCTTAATGCATGGTTTACCAAAAAAACTAGTTTTCTGATAACAGAAACTGCCTTCACCAGTCATTACTTTCAGTTTTTATGAAGTTAATTGCAGTATACAAGCACATTCACACCTCTCCTTTATCATCTCAGTTCTAAGTGCCTTGCTGAACGGCAGTACAGACATTTAAACATGATTTAAAGAAACTAGAAGAGAATGGTTGAAGGTCTTTTAAATATTTATAACGTGATTCATGTTACCACCACACTCAACCAAAAATGGTCCCCTAGTAGAACTTTTTTTCTAACAGGTAGACATTTATGAACTCAATTACTTTTTTGTATTCACCCAGACCTTTATCGGTAAGGTATGTTAGCGTTGAAATAAACACAGAACCAATAAATTCCAATAAAAAGGTATTGTTCACATTAATATTATAGGACCACCTCAGTGGATTCAATTTCACGACGAAGTTATTCAAATTATTGACCAGTCTCATTTATAAGGATAAAAACCACAGCTGGACATTTTTTGCGTTGTCATGTCGAACAATTAGTCAGGATTCTGTGTCATTCAAAGTTGATAATTGGTTTTTTTTTTTTTTTTTTATGACTGGCCTTTCTCAAATTCAATAACAACAATTATTTACCCCTTCCTCTTTCTAATTGAATTCTAACTCATCACTTTTTCAACTGTCACTCATATGTTTTTGTTGTTCTATCAATCTCCATCATTCCACTCTCATGTGTTGTAAAACCAGTTACTTGGTTCAGCCCTTCATATTCTAGCTAGATGGGGGAGAGTGTGATATAACTGAAACACAAACTTATACTTTGTATTTTGTGTGTGATATTATTATTATTATTATTATTGTTATTATTATTATTATTATTATTATTATATTATAATTATAACAATTATCAAACAAGGTCAAGAAGGAGCATGGAAAAAAACTTGTCAAAATGTCATGGCAAAAATAGTTAACAATAAATTAAATTAAACATTGTCAATAGTTGATGGTCGACAGGCCAATTGAAGCTCCATCCACAATACCCCAGGCTTCTCCACTTTGATCTAGAACCCCACAGACATAAAATTGATGCTCGTAGAATTCCATGTTTATTCTTGCTCCGTAACCAGCCCATAACTGTGCGATTAAATTACTGTCCCCATTCAAAGCCAAACTGTCGCCAAGTTGTTTTAGGAATGTTTTCCTTCTCTACCAATCATTCCATCAAATTGAACAGCAAAATGGTGTAAATAATGCTCTCTCTCTTCACAAGCCTGACCATATTTCACTTTTTCTCTTTTTCGGCATTCAACAGAACTCACTAGGTGATTGACTCAAATAGGACTGGGCGTCAGGATCTGATACACGTACGTCAAACAACGCCTCAGCCTGAGGAAGCCAAACACCTCGTACCGACAAGTCAGCCACCAAAGCAGAATCATCACCACTGGCTTATCTTATCACTGGTTCCCGATCACATTACCCAATACTAAACTGGACATATCACTGATGATATCTCGAATTTCATTATGCCTGGCACAACCAATCCTAATTTTCTGCAAGACAGAGCATGTTCAAGAGTAAAGGGTAGCCAAATTCGTCACATAGATACGGGACATCAATAATGGTTTTTGTACCTGATGGCCATGGCATCCCAAAACTCTTGCGAGGACAAATCAAATTGACATTTTGTTAAAGGAAGTGCTGTTAGCCAACAGACCCTTCTCACTTTTAGCCCTGATATGCTCGTTGATGTATGTATCATATTGTTGAAGTAATATCTCAAACTATTCAGGTGTAAGGCCTTATTTGCTGCCAGGTACTTAATCATGAAGAACTTGAGCACACCAAGAGTTATGAAAGTCAACCTCAAACACGATCTCACCATTCTTAATACATTGTACCATCACATCAGTTGCCTTCCTGGAATGAGAAGAGAACAATCAGTGTAGCAGTAGGATTACAAAAACCCCCAACCCAATATCTCACTGGCAAAGAATACAGTTCTCTATCCACATTCGAGACTTCAAAACCAAGGATGGTTGGCAGAAAATGATCCTTAATAACTGCCTCCAATTCATCAAACAGTGAACTACAAAATGCAGATGTTACACGCTGAATATATGACCACTAAACTGTAAAGCTTCGTAAAGGCGGACATATGCACACTGTGGGTTGTGTTTCTGCCTATTTTAATCAACTGTTGACCGTGATATCCATCCATAACTGACTGTTTAATGAATGCATTCTTGCCCTCCTGATCTCCAATAATACGCCAAGAAAGCGTCTACTGGTGACAACATTAACTTCAGTATCGTCAAATACTCTTTTGCGCGTTGTAAGAACTTGAATCCACAACAAATAGGTTTTTTGAGGCTGAGGGAAATAACCGAGAGGAGGACCTAAAAACTTGTAGCTTATCAAACCACAATCTTAGTTTACTAACATCACCACATGCGGAGGCATTCATCTGCATACCAAACTTGATTCCATGTGAGCTGCACAAGGCATCTATTAATGGAAGTGTCCCAACTGCATAGGAAAAACCATAGAGAGTGGATCTCTCTCGTGGAATTGATGTACCGCATCATACCTTCAAAATGTTTCCGAATCAATATCCCACCTTCTTGATAGATGGCCATGTTCTACGTGTGTTCTTTGTAATGTGTTCTGCTGCAACATCTGTTGCTGAGCTTGAGCTAACTGAGCCATAGCTGCTGTAATGATCCATCTTTTGCTGTTCCTCCCTGATTTATGGTTTTTCTTCCTTTTCCTCTCTTAGCTCATACTGTCTCCTCGAAGCCGATCTGCTAATTGTTGGTCTTCTTGTTCTTGGCACTGTACAATTTCTGGCTCAAGCCTATAGATCACTGTCTGCTGTGGTTGTTATCCTCTTCTCAATTCGATTATGGTTTCTCTTTCAATTGATTCCAGACTAGGTCGTCGTTTATTTGTGCTATAGTAGTGTTTCTGCCATTGTCCTGGGAGGTTGCTCACAACTGTTCTTGCAGTTCCCACCATTACCACCAAATAGATCACGAAGAGATGTCTAGAAATTGGTTTTTGAAACTTTTAATAATAGTGAAAACAGTATAAACACAACAACCATGTGTGATCATTGGTTCTTTTTTTAGTCTTAATAAGGACCACTTAGTGTAGCTGGACCCGTTCCGATTTTCTATTGCAGTTGTTTCCCCGTAATTTAATTGGTGGGTTCATTCTTGATCCGGTTAACGAGGATCCACTGGTTCTGGCCTGATTTATTCTTGTTCCTTCACTCTGTACTTCGGATGCATGTCTTGCACCATTCACATTATCTTATATATAATAGAAAATTCAAGTATTATAACTCTTGTTATGATATCTACATTGCGTAGGGTTTTATTATATCACTGGCCGATATAAGGAAAACTGATAATAAGTTACTAAAGCAGGTTTGTGATGGTTTTATAGGAGATATGATAAACGTTACCTCACTAGTTTGTGACCCATCAAATGTAAAATAATGTTGTTCCGATAATTATAGTACACTAGTCTTGTTCATTTACGATTATCATTGCTTTGATCTTTTATAGGTGATGACCTTGGCAATCCTACTAAAGAATTAGATTCTCTTGCTGAAGGTGTGTTGAATGAAATTGGGATCCAATGCCACAAAGGTAACACAATCATCTTAATTTAAATATCATAGTTATTGTGATGTCATTGCATTAGCCTACCATTTTTGTTCAGATTTTTTATACTCTGTTCACATTAAAGAATGACCACTAACTCAGAGTTATAAGCCTGTATAGAAATGTGCTAATAGAAATGTTTACACCATTTAAAATACCTTACAGGCCTGTGCCTAACTAGAACGCTAGCTATCTGCACTGTGTGTTTGTCTATTGTAACATTTATATTTTGACAGACTTCCAACAGCTGGAGTATACATTGCATGACAGTGTGTCTAAGGGCTAGTCAGTATAACTATTCCTCCAGGGATATCTCTTGCAAATGGGTATAAGTAGGAAAGTCTGTTTTAAGACTGTTCCCGGATAGTCAATGTATCAAAGTATCCAGGATGATGACATTACTAAGGTGTCATCATCCTGGATTACTTTGATGAATAGTCGACTATATCACCAGTGTATCTTATGACTATCCCAATATGATCATAGTAACAACATCATCCAGGGACACTTGATAAATGGTGAAGCATACCACTGTCATGTCTTAAAAATTATGTTCAATATCATCAATGTACAAATGTTATCCGGGATAGTTTGACTTACAGGGTAAGTATGATGATGATGAATGATCTTTAAGACTGTCTCAATTAGCTTTTTTGTCAATTTATTTTAATTGGTATCAGTGAGTAATTTATTTGATTATTTGTTTAGTTCTTAATTATTTGTCTTATTATACTGTTATTTGGTGATCTATATTTGCATTTTCTTTTCTTATGTTGTCATAACTTTTTTATATTTTAGTCATATATCTCTTACTACTATTTTATTTCTACCATAACCCATTATTTGTTGTCTTTTTATCCCACTTTACTTATTTTCATTCTAACTAATTGTATTTTATTATAGAAGAAAGAATAAAACAATTTATTTGCAGTAAAAGATGAAATAATGATCATGTTTCATTTAAATTAGTCATAAAGCACATGTTGACTGTAGATTGTCATAGAAACACTATGTTGACTATAACTAGTCATAGAAGCAGTATGTTGTCTATAATTAGTCATACAAGAACTATATTGACTATAATTAGTTATATAACCACTATGTTGACTATAATTATGGTCAAAAAAATGTTTGTGAATTAAGATTAAAATGTAGTCTTGGCTTACCTAACTTGGTTCCACTCATTTATAAAATTTTACTACAGTCTACCATAGAATTTGTAGACTAGAATAATCTCTGGTAATTGCTGTTTCTGGCTGGGCATTGTTTTATTATTTAAACAATTTTACTGTTGTTGTGGATGAATTTTCTTTCTTATTGAGGATTAGTTTTCTTTCTTCCTTCAAGCATATTGTGAGTGATTTTTATTATTGTTCACCTGTAGGTATTCACTGGTATCATAATTTTATTAATTTAAACCCCAGCTAAAGTCACACAAGACCTTCTCTATACTCTAAAATAACAAGGTGACTACTCTCTTCGGAGATTAAAAGCAAACCTTCCTTACTTTAAAAAACTTGACAAGGTCCATTACATGTTGTACAACATTAGTTGGAATGTGCTAATTTTGCCAAAATTTTTACTCGCAGTCCATCTATAGGTAACTATAAAATATACTGACAAGGACAACCTTAGAGTTTGTTTCATGTTTAAGGTTATTGAGTTTAGATTTATGGCTTAAAGTCTAAATCCCTAAACGTTGACCATTAAAAACATAAGACTGGCCTTTCAGTATGATGATTATCCATGGCTGCTGGTAAACATACACCTTGTAGTTGTTATAGGTCAAATAACACTTCAATTAAGGTTTAGTGACCACTTGACTTACCAGTATATCATGCAAATGTTTATCTCAATCAGTTCATGCCTGGTTTTCCCAACTCCATTATTGCTATTAATTAAGTGTAAAAATATAAAAAATGCCTACTGCTTAACAAAAGCAACAAATAAGTGTTATTTTTGGTTGATGCGAGCTTCATAAACTCAACTATCAATAATTTTTTTGATTTGGGCATTAGTATACTAGTAATGTCAATTCTCTAGTTGAACGATCTCTCTTTATGTGCTCGTTATTTGTTAAAAGCTTATGATTTTAAATAATGCATGATTTATTAAATAAATAAGAAGGAGTTATAAATTATTTTAATAATAATGACTTATTTAACGATAATTTCCAATTTTGATACAAACCGTGGGACCAATACAGAAAGATAGGAACCAATTCAATAATACATATTCTGGTGGTTATATTATATTTGTGATTGGTTAGTTTCATTTAAAGATTGTTAGACTTTGGTTATAATTAGGAGTAAGTACCACTATAACATTGCCAGGATATGTAATCTAGGTAAGACTCTACCTTTCATAGAACTGTGCTGAGTAAATTTGTACTTACTGAGTGAAACCATCGTTGACTTAGCAAGACTTTTATCTTACACTTTTCTTAGAATGTTGATATTTATGCCTGATGTAAATGTTGTACTTAGTTGTCTGAAGGACCAATGTTTGACTATCCAAACTTTATATTATTAATATCCATACTCTTTTTTCTTAGAATGTTGATCTATAACTGACAATCTGACATGATATAAATGCACTTGGTGACATTTTGATACATTAAATTTTGACAGATATATATGCATTGATTCCTAGTGCAGATGAGCAGTACTATTATGTAGAATAAAGCAAGGAAACGGAAAAATATGAACATTTTGGTAAAGCTCTATACATTTATAATAAACAAAATTTGATGTTGATGCCTTTGTCCAAGTCACTTTTATCCTCCTTTGTGTGAAGTACAAGAAACTATGTGAGGATATGGTCAGATGAAGGATAATTTATACTAATGATGTGTATCACTCAAGCAATTATAACGGCATCGTTTGCTAGTCAAATTAGTATACATGACTAGAGTTCCACACAAATACATATATGAGCATTCCTCATGTGACCGGATATAAATTACGAAGATTCGCACACAACAAACTGTTTTTATTGCATTTGTTCTGATGGCACTGCTAATCACTGGACAGTAAAACCAGATGCAGAAGCGGCTATTAAGGTTAGTTTTATGCATTTCTTTAGGTAATATCATCCAATTTTCACAGCATATTTTCACAAAGGGCATTGTACATGCTTGGAATTACTGGGTACCTTTCTATTATACCTATAACTCTTATGAAATACTGATATTTTTGATATAAAATTGTTGCATAACAGAATTCATTGAGTACAATTTTGGCCATCATAGTGGCAAAAATCAAAAAAGTTAAATGTTTCTAATTATATTTTGGTTAAGAAAGATCAGCATAATTATTGTTAAAGATAAATATATTAAAGTAAACTATATGTATAACTACTATTTATGGAAAAACAATTTTGGTGGCACATCATTAATTTTCACATACACCAATGTTTTTTTATCAATTGAACTACGTTAAAAATGCTTTCAATGATTCCTTTTGTGTCTTTATTTTTGTACACGCTATAAACCACATATAATGTAGGAAAGTATAGAAGAGATATTCAGGCAAACATTTTGTTTCCAGCAGGTATTATTAATTTCCATATCTCACAGATATCATTAACTGGCCCTGCTTCTATTCCTCCTGTGACTGTTAATGAAGCCTTTAAACAAACTGTCTCAAAGTTTGGACATCGTCCTGCTCTCAAAGTGAAGCGTGATGATGTATGGGTAACCTGGACGTATAATCAGTATCTTGATGATGTGGAAAAGGCAGCAAAGTCTATGATCAAGCTTGGGTTGGAAGCTCATCATGGAGTTCCTATTTTAGGTTTCAATTCTCCGGAGTGGTTTATCACTTTCATGGGATGCTATAATGGTATGACTGTATTCATTCATCACATAATATCATTGAAAATATTATAAATACCTAAAGTATAGAATAACTTACCTTTTATAGGCTGGTGGTATTGCTGCTGGTGTCTACTCTACTAACAACCAATGGTAATGGCACATCATTTCTTACATGTATATGAACCTTCTTAGATGTAATAAAATCTGATAACTACTGGTTTCCTAACTTGATAAAAATATTAATACTCAGTACAAAGAAAACAATAGTGTTATAATGTATTGAAGTGTTATTAAAGTCTAATCATATTTACTTTGATATTATAAATCAGTTTAATGTCTTAATTGTTTTCCTTGTCATTATTGTCATTGGATAATACAGCTATATAGTATTGTAGCACTGATTACAGACTTGTGCTGTATAAACAGGAAGTATTGTTGATTAATTTGGTATCATAATTACATCTACTTGTAACAGGCTTAGCAATATCATTTAGGTATAACAGTGGTTTATTTATGGCATAGCTTTGTGTACTACTGTAGTATGAATGAAATGATCACCTGTTAATTGACATTAAGAAAAAAAACCTATACTGATGTCACAGTGATCTTCCTTTCTTTCAGAAACTTGCCAATATATAGCTGAAGTTGTCGTGCTCAAATGTTTTTTTGTGAGTAACGATATACAACTGGATAAGATATTTGGAGGTATTAACATTAATGTGAATTATACCATGTTATGTCTTAATTGACCAATCAGATTGCTATATATCAGGTCAATTAATATCTTATACATCTCTTGGAGGGCTGTATTATTTTTTATGTACTCTTTTCTGAAGTTATGATAATCTATGGTTTTAGCAAATCAGTATGACCACTGGTCTGTGATCATTGGTGTATAATCACATATCTACTTCAAACTCAGTGTATAACATATTTAAGAGTCTTTGCACATCGTATGAATTCTTGCAAGGCTTACAAGATTTTACAAAATCTTGCTGGGATTTTTCATAGGGCCAAGTACAGACAAATTCAATAGTGAATGACAGAATCATGCTTCCATTGTTTGTTATATAGCTTTTAATTTGTAAGCAAACATTTGTACAAAATAAACAACATTCATTATTAATTAAAAAGCCAATGAACTACATGTTTTGGCAGAACTCCAAGTTTGTTGGTAATTGTAAGTTAATTAGTCTAGCATACTGATCTGAAGAATCAACAATTATTACTCAGTTGCTTTATAATATTTCCTGGGAGAGCCCATAGCTATGACTAATGCTATTGTATGGGGTAAAGTAACATCTAAAAGTATTCTTTATGATGTTGTTAGTTGGTGTGTTCTCTACATATGTTAATTCATCTATATGGACTGTACTTATTATAAATTGTAATGCTTGAAGTGTAAAATCATTTGATATGTCTTAACACATAATATGCAAATTTAGTTTACAAGAAGTCATATTGTGATAATGTGCTAAAGTATGGGTGGAATTTGTGGTTTAGACAATCTATCCTTAATTGAGTTAGGTCACGGTCACTCTTTGAGCTTCAGTTCTAATCTTTATAGTTTTTTTTAGGTAATTATGGCAATGTAGAGATAGTCTGAGTTGTTCATTGAGTGTATTGACTAGAAACACCAAATATCTCATCAATAGGTGATCAGAAGTTATCAGTAGCATGCAATGTTTTTGACACAACAGTACCTAAGTAACAACACTTTGCTAGCTAAACATTTAATTTTTTTCCTCTGTCACTTTCTTGTATTACATGATAACAGAAAACTAAAAAGATTTTAGCTATCATTTTCATTGAGGTGACGTAGTTTAATATCAAACCTATTTTGAACTATTAATGAAATAATAACAAACAAATTTAATTTAAAAATAACAGTTACTTTGAATAAAAGCAAATAAGTGTTGTTTTTAAAAGTAATGACTAAATTTTGACACTATATATGTTTAATGTTCATTTAGAAAAAAACAAGTGAAAAATACAGGGACCATCATTCCTACACAATATAAACATAATCAAAAGAAATGCACAATTATATCACAATTTATCCAAAAGATATTAATAGGACTATGTTTCAAATGTAGTTGTGCCTGTGCTATTATGTGGAGATGATCCAACTATCATGAATACCATTCCTACTATCTTGTTTGCATTCTTGTAAGTACTGATGCTAGCTATTTCTAATTTTCATCCTTTTTTTTTCTTGTTATAATATTAGGTGAAGGATCGTTTACCTCATCTCAAGACTATTATACAATATCTTCCTGGACCTGTTATACCACGTATGAAAGAAGTTGTGTTTATATCTTGGGAAATTCTTAGACCTGGGAAAGGTAACAATATATAGTAATTGCTACTTGACTTTTTAATGTTAACAACTGATATAAAGATATGTATATATATTAAAAATGTTGGCTGTGAGAATAAGTGTAGTTAGTCATGTCACTATAATATGGGTAGTTGGAAGCTATCTGTTTGTTGCAAGTGTTAGTGGATGTATTACTGGGTACACTGATTTGTGTGTGTACAAAAAGTGTGTTTTTGAAGGAAGGATGCATCGTACAATAAATTATACCTGAGCTACTACATACTGTATCTTTGTGTTGTCTAAAGTTCTCATGTCACAGTATGTGCATGTTTGTTCCAATTTTATGTAGGATATGCCTGATTTTGAGTTGTCTAGGAGAATTGATGCTCAGAAGCCAGGTCATTGTGCTTCACTTATTTATACGTCAGGAACAACTGCCTCTCCCAAAGTAAGCAGCTGTGACATTTGACAGAAGACATACTATAGGAAATATATAATTATATTGAAGTAGAGGATGGTTCTGAGATTTTTACTAAAGGCCAACATTTATGTACTTTTGAAATAGGTGTTTGTTAAATACCATAGTGTCTGAAGAGGTCTATACTTTGACAAATGTATACCTACAACTGGGGCTTGTTGTGTTTATAATTAACATTAATTAATGACATTAAAATGTGTTAGTGAATTGTAAAGCTTGAACAATAGAGTATCCTGAAATGTCAAAGCATAATATAGTACTTTTGCAGTGTTACATAGAGGTATATAAGAGATGTTTTTAACATCTAAAGCTACTCTCTGATATTGTCAATTGATAACATGTGTATTATGACATATATTTCCTTAATCTTTATATAGTTTATTTTGAAATTAACTTTGTTATAAGCTTGTTAGTATGTTTAGCATCCTTTATTTATTTGTACTTTGCAAATGTATAGCCTGATTTGGTACAAGTTATCAATCACCCAATTAATAGGTTAATGGCTTAAAGACCTGCTACTACCTTTTTTTTTAGTGAAGCCTAATTATAAATTTCCACCAATGAAATTGATGGTGTAATTTTGTCAATATAGATTCCTTCATGTTTTTATCCATTTACTGTTTCTTTTTGTATAGGGAGTGATGTTGAGTCATGACAACTTAATATGGACTGCTGTTGCAATGTCCCATGCTTACAGCGTCAGTGAAGTGAGCTTTTAAACACATCTTTTTGAATTAGCCCTTTTGATAGATATTATTAGATACTTGTACTATTTTATGCCATACTTGATCAATCATTAGTTTCAGTTCAATAAGTAACTTATGGTTCTTTCCAGAGAGGTATATAAGTTCTTATACACTCTTTTCTGAGGCAATGATCTCCAATGTTATTGCAAATAGTTGCCTTATTTTTAAATAAAAATTATTAAAATTTAAAGTGATTAGTAATAAATATATCACCAATATTAAAATTTACCCAGCTCAAGAATGTTTGTATATAGAATACAGTGTTCCTCAAGGATGAAGCAAGCAAAGTGTTAGATTTAAAGAATGAACTTGATAATGCTGAATAGGCTGATGGTAAATTTCTGTGATAGTTTTGCAAGGTCTTCCTAAGGTGGCTGGCCTTTTGAGACTGTTTTTAGCGGTTCAATTTTCCAGTTGATGGGAATCCATTTTAAGTAAAAACTTTTCTATGAGCTTAAACACCTTTGTTGATTTTGGTGTGTAAATGTCTGTTCAGAAGTAACAATTATTGCTACTAAATCAAGTTTGAATCTATAGCTAATTGGTATAATGCTTGGGTGAATATGAAAGTAAGGAGTTAGGCTAAGGAAGGTGTGGCACTCTAGCTGAATAGTCTCTGTATGGAGGATTTTAGAACATTTTGGATCACCTGTAAGTTCCAGATATCTCAAAAGAGTCATCTTTGTTGCATCCACGCTCTCTACACTTTAAGCTCTTCAACACCACGATGTAACACATACATTACCTACTGTAAATATTTCAATCTGTAATAATGTTAGTGTGTTTAATTTTTATACATGGTTCAGTGTTCAAACTTTTTTTAACATTGAAACTTTCCCAATCTATGGGTATCTTGACCCATCCAAAGCAACAGATGCAATGTATCTAACACAGTAACTGATTAGTCAACATAGTACAAGTCAGTTACATATCTAGATCTTGTTAGCTATGTGATTTATGTACCTCTAGCCTGTGCTCATTGATGTATTAATTACATATCTACCTTGACCTTTGGTGTATAACTTGTACATGTATGAACATTCTAATGAGATTTTTAAATAGTACATAATAAACATGTATTGTTATTTAGGAATTTCGTATTGTCAGTTTTCTACCATTGAGTCATATTGCTGCTCAGATAGTGGACATTATGTCTTCTGTTGTCACTGGTCTTTGTGTTTACTTTGCTAAACCTGATGCACTTAAAGGCAGTCTTAAAGAGACTCTACTGGATAATATGCATTATAAAATTGCCTTATTTCCTTGTTACTTTACAGGAAGTTCGACCCAATTTGGTTGTATTTGTACCTCGTGTTTGGGAAAAGTTTAAAGAAGCTATTGAGATTCAGACAGCTGAAGTAAAAGGAGTTAAAGCATTTATCTTGGAAAAATCAAAAGTAATGTTTATTGTCATCATTATAATTATTGACCTAATATTAATGTATAATCTCAATGTTATGTTGCTATAATGAACCTATCTGTTTGTTGTTGACATAAAATGTTTGTTAACATTGAACATTTTTGTCCCTCAATAATGTTTAGTTATCTCATGTTAGGATATTGGAAGAAGAGTTATAACAATCGTTATCTGGGGGAGGTGCTGCATGGGGTTACTGGCTAGCTAATAGGTAATCATCATTGAAAGGAAGTGTACCTTCATATCATCTATATATACATTAATTATGACGTTTGCAGGCCTAAATTTTTTTATTTAGTTATTATTCTATTTCACTCTGTGTGCCATATCTGTTATACATATAATAGGAATTGATTGATGTATTATTGGTTGTAAATATACCACTCAAACATAGCTGAGTTGTTTGCCTTTTAAAAGCTATACAATTCTTTATAGACAAGTAAACAGAATTACATATATACGGTTTGTATAAAACATAGTAAATGAAGATATATTTTCTATACTTTTGTAATGAGAATGTTTGTTTTTTCTTTCGCTAAATTAAGTGTTAGTTTTTGTTTCTTATAGCCTTGTATTCAAGGGTATTCGTGAAAAACTAGGATTGGATCAATGTCATTTAACCGTGAGGATTACCACAGATATCATAACTATATATTTTGTTTAAAGAGAATTTGTACAGTCATTAATTTATATCCTATTCAAAAACTCCTCCCTCTAATCTTCCTAAAGGAGTATTATTGTTCAACTAGCATTTGTTGAATTGCTTCTTAACTGGCACTTTCTGATGTTTGAGAAGTCGTACATAATTTAAGAATCATTTTATTGTTTTTGAGATAAGTTTGTACTGTCCATTGCCCTTATTGTAAGTGAATTTGAAGTGATGATTGAGTAACATTGCAGTTACTTACAGTAGGCATTTATGTACTGACTTACTTAGTGATACAATGTCTACTGTCATTATGAAAATATAAATTTGTTTGGTGTACGTTTCTAGGGTTCTGGAGCTGCTCCTTTGCCTACTCCAGTGAGTGACTTCTTTGCTAACTTTGATATTCCTATATATCAGGCATATGGTTTGTCTGAAACAACAGCAACAGGTTGTCAAAATACACTAGGTAAACAATACATATTTCATCTGTACTTTGGAGGGTTGTCTAACCAAAAACTAAGTACTAGTTTGCTAACCAAAACTGTTAGCTAAGAAGGGAGTAGCCCAAGGTATACAAGATTGACAGTTGACACAAGTGTCTCACTCCACTTTTTTTTAATTTGATGGACTTTACATTTTTGTACAATAAATGGGACTAACTTCAGCGTCATATTTATAATTTCATTGACTATGTCTCCTCTTAAATTCTTACAAGCATCTTGCAACTTCCTGTGTTGATAGGATGACAGGATAAGCATATCTGTGTGGAGTGTTTTATAAAAGATGTTATAGTAGTTGTGATGCTTTTACTATGACTGTTGTTTGTAATAATGGACATGTTATAAAAGTGAATTTCCCCAACAACTCTCAAAATCAAATGTCAAAATGTCTCAACATTGTTTTGATGGTATTTTCATTGCTGTTTTAGAGCTAATAAAAACGACAATATTGCTTTTGATACTTGCACTAAGATTTGTGGATTGCAATATTTATTGACTGTTACAGTATTTGGTAAAATTTAGTTTATTGCTTTGTTGCTTATGACAAAGTAATACAAGAACTAGACATAGATCTGTATGGAGGTATGTTACCTCTAGTGTAAACGTTGTAGGATTACCTGACATGTAGATCAATCAACAGCAAGTTGAATGAAGTTCTGAAGTAATAGTTGAGTATTGTTGCTGACACATTTATACTCTGTTCATGTTGAGATATACATTTAGTATTAACTAATTATATTTGTTTACTTTCTCTTTAGATAAATTCAAACAGACTTCTATTGGGCATCCACTTATGGGTAGTGAGGTTAGAATTGATAGTCCTGGACCTAATGGTGACGGAGAAATATGTCTTCGTGGACGTCATGTGTTTATGGGATATCTTAATGATGAAGAGAAATCCAAGCTTGTATTGATGAAGATGGTTGTTTTCACACAGGAGATATTGGAAATATGGATGATGATGGTATGTTCAATAAAGTATGTTCAATAAAGTTACTATGATTTGTTTATCAAAATAATGTCACAGAATATATTCACAACATTTAATATGTAAAAGGAATAGATTACAGATTAAAAATGGACATTACTATTTACCCAAAAGCCAGTATGATACCCAAATGTCAGGGAGAGTATTATAGAACTTGTGATAATTTACTCTTCTAAGTATTATGAGCAATGAAATAATTGAATTTCAAGTTTTTAACTGGCTTAGAAGTTAATTTGCAATGTTGCTACAATAGTCTCTAACTGTTGAAAAGAAAGCACAGGTATTGTGAAAGTTAGACTAATTGGACCTATGTCCATGACACACATTTATGTATTATTGTGACTTATAACTGACCAATTATTTATAAATTGTAATTTACATGTAGTGCTACACTATAATAGAAAATTCAAGTATTCATTATTTTTATGACTCATTTCATGATACTACATTACATAGGGTTTTATTATATCACTGGACGTTCTAAGGATCTGATAATTACTAAAGCAGGAGAAAATATTGCACCAGTACCTATTGAAAATGTAAGTACAATAGAAGGTACTATATGTTTTATTGTAATACTAAACACTTATCCATCCTATGAATACAATGTTAGTTTGATTTTATTTTATTATATTATTTTTCTTCTTCCAGCGTATGTTAAAGATGATGCAACTTCTAAGTCATGTGATGGTTATAGGAGATGAGCAACGTTACCTCACTATGTTTGTAACCATCAAATGTAAGGTAATGTTGTTTTCTATAATTATAGTACACCTATGTCTTGTTCATTTGTAATTATCATTGTTTTAATCTTTTATAGTTTGATGACCTTGGCAATCCTACTGAAGAATTAGATTCTCTTGCTAAATTTGTTTTGAATGAAATGGCTCCAATGCCACAACAGGTAATAATCATCTCTAGTTTTTATAGTTTATTATGATGTCATTACATTAGCTACATATGTCATTTTGGTTCAGATTGCTATACTCTGTTCACATTAACAATGACCGCTAACTCAAAAGTTATAATAATATAACTCTGGCTAGAAACGAGCTAATGAAAAATGGTTTGCATCATTCAAAGGGCCTTGTAGGTCTGCGCCTTTTATCAAACTAGAACACTAGCTATTTAGGAAGGTCTAAACCACCCAAATATGTTCTCACATTCCAATGTGATTTATTATGAGTACAAATGGTATACTCACTATCATAATTTTATATTGTATGAATTGTGTCAAGTTGGTATAAGTAAGTGATATACTACTTTCTGAGATATGACAATTAGGTGTTGTATAATCTTTTCTTCACAATCCTTTCATGTCATTCTCATTCAGGTAATAGATCACTTAATGTACATTATCCTAGTGGTGGTTTATATAATAAAAAAATTTGATTTAAAGTAAGAGAATATTTTCTCTTTCAGTTTTCTGAGGCTAGACTGATAATCTTGTGAGGATTACATTCAACAAGGCATGGAACGAGCTAATAAAGATGCTATTAGCAGACCACACGAGTTCAGGTAGTAAAGTATATATAGTTGCTCATTTCTCTACTTTTGTTTGTACAATTCATGTACTGTAATGTCTCTACAAAATTACAAGCTTTGAATGATTCTATTGCTTCTATTTAAGAAATTTCTCTAATGATGCATGAATAGTATGATCAATTTGATCACTCTACTTTTGTAGAAAGTTTTCGTATTCTACCTTGTGACTTCAGTGTTAATGGTGGTGAGCTCACTCCTACTTTTCAAAGTCAAGCGAAAAGTAGTTGTGGAGAAAATATCATGATTTTATTACCCAGATGTATGCTGAATGATTTGTATAATCATAGCTGGACACTGTGCTAATATTTGATACTATGAATGTCTTCTGGAATTTTAAAGTATTTAAAACAGTAGGCTAATAGATGAACTGCATCAAGTCTACTCATTTAAGTTTATTTTCCTGCTAAATTCCACAACATATTTTCTTTATGTTAAATATTGTTAAAACAGGATACATTATTATTATTTGTTTATAAACAAAATATAAATAAATGCACAAAAACTAGTAAAAACTTTCAAATAAAAGCAATAATATTGATCACTATATAAAAAGTGATGTTATGTCCCATTTATGTCTTAACTGTTTTCTTTGTCTGTCTTCACTTTTCATCACTTGATGTATCCACAAGACCTTCATGTGAAATTTCAGGTATTATTGCTTGAGATCATACTCTGGAAGAATGACCTCTACGTACTGCTAGTGATGGTGGTCGACTGACTTGATGTTCCGGTACATTATCTTCACTCTGTGTAGATGAGGAAGAGGTGATTCATGATCTTGTTGAAGGACGGCCTCATTTTGAACATCTTTTCTCAACGAAAGATTACTCAGAGATTTAGGTCAGCTGATCCAATGGATGTAATGGACAAGTAACAATGTAACAATAGTGGTGATTGATATGGGCCTAGCAAATATGAAGTAGAATGTCAGAGCAGTAGGAATTTGTGATTGCTGATGACCAAGCTGATATTTGTGAAACAACTGACCTAATTGCTGTTATATGTATTTTGCTATTGCTGCGGGGTTGATACTTTGCTAATACTAATGAGGACTGGGTATATTTCTGCATTGGGTAGTATCTTCAGTATTCAAATTAAGTAAAAGACTAGGCTGTGATCTTAGTTGTGAAGCTTGCAATAATTGTATCAATGATTGATTTAGGCTCTTGTATATGTGACTTGAATTGCTGTTTAATTTTCAATACTGTTCTTTAGTTACAGGATCTCTTTCACCAGTTAGTGGTGGTAGTGGCTGTACTGTCATACATTCTTTGTACTGGAGAAATGTTTTTAATCTTTTGACTTTATTTTTTGACTTGGAGAAAAGTTGGTACAAGTACCACTTTCTGAGATATGACATTAGGTGTGTATAATTTCTTCACAATCCTTCCATGTCATTCTCATTCAGGTAATAGATCACTTAATGTACATTATCCTAGTGGTGGTTTTATAATAAAAAAAGTTTGATTTAAAGTAAGAGAATATTTTTCTCTTTCAGTTTTCTGAGGCTAGGACTGATAATCTTGTGAAGGATTACATTCAACATGGCATGGAACGAGCTAATGAAGATGCTATTAGCAGACCAGCACGAGTTCAGGTAAGTAAAGTATATATAGATTGCTCATTTCTCTACTTTTGTTTGTACAATTCATGTACTGGTAATGTCTATACAAATTACAAGCTTTGAATGATTCTATTGCTTCTATTTAAGAAATTTCTCTCTAATGATGCATGAAATAGTATGATCAATTGATCACTCTACTTTTTGTAGAAATTTCGTATTCTACCTTGTGACTTCAGTGTTAATGGTGGTGAACTTACTCCTACTTCAAAGTTAAGCGAAAGATAGTTGTGGAGAAATATCATGATTATGTCACTGAGATGTATGCTGATGATTCATTACCTATCTTAATAAACTGGACACTTTTGCTAATATTGATGCTATGAATGTCAATTGTAATATTAAGTCTGTAGTGAGCTGTTAATAACCTTTATTATTATTATTCATTAACATTATTATTTCATTATTCATTATAATTTTAATTATGCTTCTGGAAGTATCCACATAAAAAGCACATGTTTGTCATTGTTATAAAAACATCTACTTTATTCAGTCATCTAGTCAGTTTTATTCAGAAAGAAGAGAAAAGTTGTCTTAGAAATTACACTAAATCGGTGACCCCGACGCTCACTCAGTAGAGCACAATTACTGATTCAGAACTTAATATTTTCTCAACGCCTTCTCTAGCTGCCGTCAGCATCAAACTGCCACCATTCTGGCCTGCTGACCCAGATGTTTGGTTCGCTCAAATAGAGGCGCAGTTCACTACGAGAGGAATTACTTCTCAAAAGACTCGTTTCGATTACATTGTCAGTTCCCTCAGCCCTGAATTTGCTGTCGAAGTTAGAGAGTTCTCCTTAGACAACCAGACGAAGCTCCGTACGACACCCTTAAAGCTGAACTCGTCAAACGCACAGCTGCCTCGGAGCAAACGTAAGCTGCAATAACTCATCAGTGGCGAAGAACTAGGAGACCATAACTGACTCAGCTATTGCATCGAATGCAGCAACTTTTGGTGACAAACTTGGGACCTCAGCAGATGCAACTAACTCCTTTCTTCATGAACTGTTTTTTACAAAGGTTGCCTCCCAACGTCCGTATGGTACTCGCATCAGCTGACACCTCCTTGGACCTGTGCAAGCTGGCAGACATGGCAGACAAAGTCATGGAAGTGGTAACACCTACAGTCGCTTCAATCTCCACCCAGCAAACAAACTCTGAAGTTACTTATTGTGTGAAGAAGTTGCTCGCCTGGCTGACCTAATTACATCACTGACCCACGACAGACCCAGATTCCGACACCAAAACTCCTTTCGCACCTGTCAACAACGGAGTCCTGCTCCAAAAACTCCTCCACCTGATGACACCCTCGCTGGTACCATGCTAAGTTTTTGGGAAGCTTCATGGAAATGCAAGGAGCCCTGTAGTTTTGGAAAACACCCAGGCTGGACGTTCGCGGCGACAGGCGTTTCCGGCCAACATTTCAGTCGCTTTTTTCATGTAAGTGATACTAACATGCACACACACGATTTCTTGTGGATACAGGTTCAGAAGTGAGCGTGATATCTCCTACGCCAGCCGATCGCTGTTGCCAGCTGGATAAACTCACCCTTACAGCAGTGAATAACACTCCTATTTGTACTTATGGGAAGCGGTTCCTGAATCTTAACCTTGGCCTCAGACATCCACTACCTTGGATTTTTGTCATTGCTGAGGTGCAAAAGGCCATTATAGGTGCTGATTTTCTTCAACACTTCGGACTGCTGGTAAACATGAGAAAGCAACAATTGACTGATGGTCATACACATGTTCATGTTCACGGTATCCTCTCTAGGACTCTTCACCTAGTCCCATCTCTTTTCCCCAAGAACCATGACAATCCATATCTCAGACTATTGTCTGAATTTCCCACTCTTAGCAAATCTCTTTGCTAGACATCCCTATTAGGCATGACGTCACCCACCACATCCAGACTGTTGGCCCACCTGTGTCTGCCCGTCCAAGACAACTGGCTCCCAATCGTCTGCATGTTGCAAAGCAGGAGTTTTAAGCACATGCTTAACCTGGGTATCTCAGACCATCGTCAGTCCCATGGGTGTTGCCCCTACACATGGTGGCCAAGAAGACTAGCGGTGATTGGCGTCCTTGTGGAGATTTCGCGCCTTGAACAAATGTACTGTTTCCCATCCGTTATCCAGTACACACACATCCACGATTTCACTTCAGCGTTACAAGGTGCCACCATATTTTCAAGACTAGATCTCGCACGTGCTATCATCAAATCCCTATGGATCTAGCAGATGTTCCAAAACAGCAATAACGACACCATTCGGCCTATTTGAGTATGTTCACCATGCCTTTTCGCCTAAGGAATGCTGCACAGACTTTTCAACGTTTAATGGATCAGGTTTTACGTGGCATTTCCACACATATGTCTATATTGATGACATACTGATTGCTAGCAGTACTCCGAAAGAACACCTACGAGATTTGAAGTCTGTTTTCGAACGTCTTGCTTCTCATGTGGATTTGTTATTAATTCAAGCAAATGTATTTTTGGTGTTGACCAACTAGATTTCCTAGGACATCAGGTTACCTCTCAAAGTGTTGCCCCACTTCAAGACAAAGTTGCAATCATTCGTGATTTCCCTCAGGCTACATCTCCATGTCAGCTACGTCGGTTCATTGGAATGGTCAATTTTTACCATCATTTCCTTCCCCATTGCACTGACCTGATGCAGGCCCTACATGACCTACTTATTTAGGCTACAAAACCAAAGTCCCATACTCTCACTTGGAATGATGATGCAATAGCTGCCTTCAGAAATACCAAGGAAACTTTGGCTGCCGCCTTCTTTCTATCCTACCCTGCCCCTGATGTACCCACATGTCTTATGACCGATGCATCTGACACAGCAATAGGTGATGTCCTACAACAACACATCAAAGGTCTCATGGCATCCAATTTCCTTTTTTCTCAAAAAAGATGACTTCTAAGAAAAACGTTATAGCACTTTTGACAGAGAGCTACTGGCTGTTTATTTAGCCATTAAACATTTCAGACATTTTCTAGAAGGCAGAGAATTCCATGTTTTCACTGATCACAAAAGTTAACCTTTGCTTTAAATATTCGCTCCGATCGTCACTCACCTCGTCAAGCACGGCAACTAGATTATATCTCACAGTTTCATTCCAATATACGACATATCCAGGGATCTGATAATCCTGTAGCAGATGCACTCTCCACATTGAGATAAATGCTCTTTTGTCAGGACAACCCCCCACAGTAGATTACACTGCTATGGCCAAGACTCAGCCCATAGATCCTTAAATTTGAGCACTTCAATTGTCCCACAGTCCCCATTAGTAGTTGAAGCCATGCCACTCCCTAACTTGTCCCATCCACTTTACTGTGATACCTCTACTGGCACACAACGTCCCCTAGTTTCAAAAAGCGTGGTGATGAGTTACATTTGATTCTATCCACCGTTTATCACACCCCGGGATATACAAGCGAGCCAGAAGCTCATTACTATTCGCTACGTATGGCCTGGCATCAATTCCGATGTTTCGCTGTTGGACATGCTCTTGTGTCCAGTGCCAATGTGCAAGATACAACATCATATACGATCTCCACTGTCATCCTTTCCGCTCCCAAAGCTTGTTTCCAAACAGTTTCATGTTGACCTGATTGGATTGCTGCCATCATCACGAGATTTTTTTTACCTCCTCACCTGCATTGACCATTTCACCAGGTGGCCTGAAGCTATTTCCATCACTAATACTACCACAAAGACAGTGGTACAAGCATTTATTAATGGAAGGGTATCCCAGTTCGGTGTTCCCTCGACTATTGTTACAAACCGTGGCCGTCGATTTGAATCTCATCTATGGAAAAATCTAATGTATTTCTCGGGTGCAACGGGGCATGTAGAACAGCTTACCACCCGCAATCAAATAGAATGGTGGAGCATTTCCATAGACAGCTGAAGTGTGCTTTGAAAGCACAAACCAATACAAACTCGTGGATGGATGTCCTTCCACTTGTTTGCTGGGAATTCAAACTCCCCTAAAGAGGACATTTCCTCTACAGCAGCTGAAATTGTGTATGCACAGCTCTCTGCTTACCTGGAGAATACTTCACTCCTACAACTACTGAATCACTCCCGGATCCATCCACCTATGTCAGACAATTAAAAGCCCTTATGCAAACATATCCACTTCATCACCACCTCAGCAACCCACTAATAATGACAGTAACATTCCGAAAGGCTTAGCCACTGCCACCCACGTCTTTATCCGCCAAGACGTAGTACGTAAACCACTTCAGCCACTGTATGATGGTCCATTTCTAGTTGTAAAAAGAATGGATAAACACTACACCATCGATATCAATGGTCGAAAAGATACAGTTTACATCGACCAGCTCAAAGCCAGCCACACCTTGATGACAACCCTCCACCTACCACCCACGAGTCAACCACTCAACCTCCCACCTGTACAACTCACTCTGGACAACGTATTCAATTTTCCAAACTGTTTTTACCTCAACCGTGTCATAGACACTGGAGGGGGAGTGATGTAGTGAGCTTGTAAATCATAATAACCTTATATTATTCATTACGTTATCATTTTCATTATTCATTATAATTTTAATTATGCTTCTGGAAGTATCCACATAAAAGCACATGTTGTCATTATTATAAAAGCTATTACTGAAACAGCATCTACTTTATTCTTTCAAAAGAAAGAAAAGTTCTCTTTAGAAATTACACTAAAAACTATTAAACAGTTGAGCAGATAAAACAGCAGAGGTATTTCATAGAGATTTTATTTGCTAAGAAATAGGTTGTATGATGATATTCACCACTAGGCCTAACAGAATCAGAAGAGCTTCCTGAGTCTTTGGGTGATAGTATGTTTATGAAGTACTGGCAGTGACTTAACAAGCAAGGTGGAAGATAATGCAATTGCAAAACAGCAATATCAAGGAATTATTGACAAGATCTGGAAGAAATGAGAAGATTTGAGTAAAAAATTGTTATCCATAATGAAGACTATTCAAGCACTTATACCTTTGGTAACAACTTCTTTGTGCAAGTGACATTGAACCCCTTGCAACTCACTACTCCCTAGATACGGAGAACTAGCTGGAATTATTTATTTGCTGCAAAAGTTGTTGTTCAAGATGGCATTGAGAGTTAAGGGAAAGGGAAGTCATCAAGAAACACCAATGATAACAGCAATGGCAATCATGAAAATGGTTTAGAAGTAGAACAGGTTTATACTAGGACTCACTGATTCTCTATCTTGTTCTCCAAAATTTCAAGTTGGTTTTTCCAATGACTGTTAGAAGTTTTGAAAATACCTATCACATTAGGGCATTCTTATCAACTTGTGAAGATCTTTCTCCTGTGTGAGAAGAGTTAAGACCTTCCTCGAGGTCTACTATGTCCACAGACAGATTGAGTTGTTTGACAGTTTTTAGTACTGAAGAGAGTTTAGCTTGTTCTATAGACTTGATGAATTTTGTCATTTTTCCTCCAAACATAATCGCAAAATAAGATTTTTTTTAAAATTTAAATGTACGGTTAATGATAAGTTTGCCTGGTCCTAACCTATTTTATCAGCTGCCTATGCCTATTGTATAAGACCCAACATAACCTATAATGAAGGATGAAAGAAGAAATACCATTGGATGAATTGTGATTCAAGCATAAAAAGTATGGGGTGAACTGTCCTGTAAGAATGATACCAGTGCTTCCTAGAGGTCCATCGGTGACATGGCCTGTGGAACACTGGGTAAAGGCTAAATTCTGCTGAAAAAATGAGAAATCTGAATGGCAATCTAGTAGCAGAGAGAATTGCACTGAATCAGTCAGCACAAGAGCACTGCTATGTGGTGAACATAATTATAACAGCCAGTGAGGAAGAAAAGAAGAGTAACTATGAACTGATGAAGAAGCTCATCTGATCACTGTATTTCTTGGTCAAGCATTACAACCCCCACACCACCACACGTTGAAAGTATTATCACCTTGCAGATTGAGTATTAAGACATCAATTGAAATCCCAGAAAGACACATGCCCTGGTATGTCACCTATGAGTTGTATATCACAAGTTGTAGAAATTCTCACAAGCATTAGCAAAGTCTGAACAGCATCCTCCTCTGTAGTTCAAGGCCAACTCCTAATATTTTGCTGAAGGCAGATGAGAAGCATAGATTAGCATCTCAGGAACAGTTATCAGTGTGTGCACGCATTGCTAAAGTAGAACAAACCCAGTGGGAACACTTTCTTGTGATCATCCAAGCCTGATCAAAACTAGTTACAGAGCTAGTCTGTTATGTTTGTAATATTATGAAATCCAGAGGCATCACTTTTGAGAAACCTACATGGGCTTTGCTTTGATGTTTACTAACACCAGGTCATGCACAGAAGTTGCGTTCAGACATGACTTAGATTGCATGCATAAAGTGCTTTTTACATACCATTGCCACTGCAATCAGTGCAAGTGGCTGCTTAAATGCTGCAGAAGAACATACAGAGCTGAAGTGAATTCTTTTTTGGGCACACAATTGACAATCAGGAAGGCATTTCACTATTCTCCCAAAAAGCAGCAAAAAACTTGTTGAAATCCAGAAGAAGCTTTAGTTCTCCTGAAATTAAAAAATCAGAAGCCAAGTAACATTTGCTGGCTTGACTCTGTGAGAGCGGCCTGTGCCATGCATGCCACAAGAATGAAGTCTGCTTCCCCCCCTTCAGCATTGGTAAACATGTTCGAGAGATCTACGAAATAAATAAGGCCTGCTTTTGCAAGAGCACATGAAATCACAACTCTATTAACCAAATACAACATCTCTGCTTGCATCTACATACTCTCAGATATACTGCATATGTGCGAAGCTCTGGCCAGGAAGTCTGCATGATAAAGACATTGACTTTGTTAATGGGTCTGAATGGTTGAGAGCAATACCAAACAGCCCTGAAATACGTTCAAGGACCATTCTTGGTTTACTGAAACTGAACAACTTGAAGGAAAAAATATATGTCACAGATAACAAGAAGACTACATTTTCTTTGAAAGGTGATCATCCGTAACTGCAGAACATCATTTGACCACATCAATGGAAGGATAAATTCCATCTGATCTCATCTCTCCCCATATCTTGTCTTTTAGAATGCCATCTTCTTATAAGGAAATCGATGTCGACTATAGCATGAAAAGATAAGATGAACTGAAAAATTTCTATAGTGTTGCACTAAGGGGTTTGATTCATTGGAACGAGGCGTTTCACAACCAGACAGTCACACTGAGGAAACTGAGTCAGATTTCAAGCTGTTTCCGTGAGTTACTTTTATGGAGTACCAAGCAGCAAGTCCTCTCAGATTGTATAGGCAATAATGACATTGCAGGTGTGTTTCCAAACCTGGCCAGCTACTGTTAAGTGTACCTTCAGTAGTATGAAGCTAATAAAAATGCTTTGCAGCAGGATGGGGCAAAAATACACAGGAACATGAAAGGGCACATGCGCATCAAAGGCCCTGACCACC
This sequence comes from Gigantopelta aegis, assembly GCF_016097555.1. Taxonomy (NCBI): domain Eukaryota; kingdom Metazoa; phylum Mollusca; class Gastropoda; order Neomphalida; family Peltospiridae; genus Gigantopelta; species Gigantopelta aegis. The sequence continues at coordinate 73,566 of NW_024533159.1, forward strand.
AATCCAATAGTGGCAGATCAGTTGACAAAAGATCAAAATAGAAGAGATTACTTTGTGAAAACAACTTGTCCTGTATTGGTGGTTGATAATTTTTAAAAGTTGTGTGTTTCAGACTCTTGTAAAGGACTACATATATTAATACCTCTTGATTTAAATAACGTTTGAAAAGGTGTACAGATTTACAGTCAGTTTTACCTCTCAGATTGCATAGATCAATCCTCAGAAGACCAAATATTCAAATTTTTCCAGGAGCATGCTCCCAAACCCCCAAGCAGGTGTACCACTGTTGGCAGGATGAATTCTTAAGTGTAATGCAGGGTGCACAACCAAGTATTTCTCAACGCATGAACCAGGCCCCTGGCCTATTTGATGTCAATGGTGGCAACAGTTAATATGTGTGGGAGACAAATCTTGGCCTTCGAGGTCGTAGGACAGCCTTACAAAAGTGGAAGGAGACAAATGTAGTATAACTAATCATTGGAAACTTTGGGCATTGATTAAGTTCAGAATAGATGCTGAGGGATATGGTCTTAGTCCATACATACTTTGCTACTGCTGGAAAAAATGACACATATACATCTGCCATTATACAAAATCAGTGATTTCAGTTAGTGGTGACATATTTCATGGCAAAATACTCTTTATAGTGATTGAAAGCCAATAGTTCCTGTGATTGCAGAGATGAATATCAAATAAAGACAACTGAGTATTTGAGGGTATATGTGATGGAGGGGCTCAAGTGGAGTGGTCTTACAGATTCCCTTACTAATGCTAGAGGTTGCTGTTGATATTACAACAAATGACTTTGTAGTGCTTTAGTTAGCACCATTCCTGTATTTCTACATGACGCTCTGACTCAAACTTACAAGCAGAAGCCAAGGATATAATAGAGGCTACAGCAGAGATGGATACTTTACAAAGTGGTCAGAGACAACATTGATACACACCATGATGAATGGTAATATAATTGTACTACAATGCATTTGAGTATATTAATTTTAATTGTAGGTGTCATACAGTTGAAGCATGGTGATACAGTGTGGGGCATTGTAACATCTATGCCAAGGAAACTCATCATTCCAATACCCTGCAGAGACACTTCTGCATACTACTGTAGAAGCATCTCCATTCCATTTTTGAATTGTCGGAGATGGATATGAACGATTCACTATCACTCATCATCAAATCAGCACTACGTAGCATGTGCCTTGTCCCTTACAATGATTACCATTGGCTTTGAAGACACTAAAGCCTAAAGTCGCTGATTAGATTGTAATGGGTCTACAAGGAAGACTTACTCCACAAGGAAGCATTAATTACACAAAATGAGCTTCATTGCTGGTATGTGAAATGGAGAAAGCACATGATACATTTGGACAAGCATGCCTACAACACCAACATCGGCCTTGCCCCATGCTACTACTATGTTATTCCAAATATCAACATACTACTCCGTGTTTTGTTGTACACTACCAGTTTCTTCCTGCTCATCGAGCGTTCATTCACTGGTTTTAAAGAGGATCATAAACAGCATTGAGGTCTAACATGGGTAACCAAAATAGATGGGTTATACCATTTACATCTTCACTATGATATTCCTGTAGACACCTCAGCAGTGGATTGATGACTTTTCACGTCATTTCCACCATTGGTGGAGGAACATATTTTAGTTTAAGGGGGGGGCTATACAAATAATTATACTATAAAGCAAAATCCAAAAAAATGTTATCAATATTATTTAATTGTTTTACAGTATATATGACCAAAAAATGATTTATTCTATTGTTTTTAACAACAAATCAATGGCTACTTTAAGTAATGAGAAATTATATGTGCGCTGTTGATGAGTATGCAAAAAAGTAAGGTGATTGAGTTCATTTTTGAGTCATCATGGAATGTAAGTATGTCTTTCAAATGACGCAAACCTGAGAATGTCCTCTCGAAAGTTGCCAAGGTAAGTGGGATAGTGTAATTATATACGTAAAGGTCTGTGTACTTCATTCAACATCGTCTTTGGACAAATTCAAGGCATTGATATTTTTCACAAATTGTAGTTAGTGAGTCCACCTTATTCACAGTGAAACCACATTCTTGTTGGCAGTTCGAATAACATCAGGTAACATTGAATAACTGAACGCGAAGGCAGTCAACTTTAAGTCTGCAGCACATATATCTGCCCACAGATTGAGGAAACTCAACATTTGTGGCATTACAAGAATTCACCAGAAGCCGTTCTATTCATGAAGAATTGTGAAAGAAGGCTGATGAAATCGTCTCTTATCTCACTTATCAATAAGCCCAAGTACCTCAAAATATTTATGCCTGTACAATATCTTTAGCTGAGTCCTATTGATGCTCTGAGCAGCACCATCATTGTACTGCTTTGGTAGCTTTATTTTTCTAGGCAGTGTAGGTTCTTCAGTGTAGGACTTGGCCTCTTCTAATACAGAATCATAGAATTTATCAAATACAGAATCACTTTTCTGTCTTTCCAAAAATGCTAGCACAGCATTAAAAGCTGATGAGACTTCTTGGGCATTAAGTCTTTGTATTGTAAAGTTGCTGAAAGTTGTTCTGAGGGGGCTCCAAAAACAAGAGGGATAGTTTTTAGTCCAAATAAGCTTCAAATTTCTCCATGATCAATAAACAAACCAGCTGCCTTCATTGATGTCTCGGATGATGATTCTGCTGTATTTGAGGATCTCTTCACAAACTACATTATAGTTTATCAAAATTGCATCAATGGAGCCTGTTCGGACTGTCCATCTGGTAGTACATAATGGTTTTAAGCCTGGAGAACCATGACTCAATGATCTCTTTATATGTCGGAAGAGCCAAGCGTTTAGGAGAAGCACGTATAATGGCCTTCTGCTCTTGCTGTAGACGTGTGTAACTCGTAAGATGTCCTGCCATGTTTGCAGCCCCATCATAGGCTTGGCCCCGACATTGACTAATTTGAAGACAACGACGAATCAAAGCATCTTTAATTGTGCTTGTAATAGTTGCAGCATCTGTTTTTCCACCTCACACCAAAGCAATACATCCTCATTGATAATGTAATTCGTGGTCCACCCCAACGCAAGGAAATGGCCAGTTGTTCAGTGTGACTGATATCACTGGTCTCATCACTTATAATAGCAAACCACTCAGCTATACTGATTTAATCCAGAAGTCCTCGGAGGAGTTGGTGGGCCATCATCTCAATCAGCTCATTTATAATTTCGTGAGATAAATATGACCTTCATCAATGAATGACTGAAGACCTTCAACATCTGTTTGTTGCAATTTCAAAAGTGAAGAAGGTTAACCTTCATCACCTTTGTGACCTCTTAGAGGTATTCCTTGTCGTGCTAAATACCTAATGGAAGACAGAAGCTTAAGAGAATTTTTCTTCTTCTTTCTTGGTCAAGTCTCAGCTGATTTGATAGTCTAGTAGCTACTGATGTTCTTTTGAGCATTTCAAGCTTCAAACAGGCCTCAAGGTGCAATTGGCATTGTTCATGTTCTTTGAAACGTTCTTTTGCTTTTTCTAGTTTTCAAATCCACTGCTTATAAATGCTTCTTAGTAGTAAAACATATTAATCCTCTTCTCACTGCTGTACAACAATAATAACAGTAAGCCTTATTCTGTGGTACACAATAAGTAAGCCATTTATGGTTGACTGAACCATAACTCTTGAACATACGACATTGCTTTCCTTGCTTTTGTTTGATTTGGCAAAATCAATAGAGGATGATAAGGCTGGGATAGATTATCATCACAACATTCTGATGAGCAATCACTAATAGCCTAAGAATTAAGGCACCACTTTCTGTAGAACTAACTATTTTATCAACACAGATAACACCATTCTCAGTTTCATCACTTTCATGTGTTAGTTCATACCCAATTTCTGTATTATCTAAATCTGCTGCCGAGTCAGAGTCAGCATTCTCGATCATGGCTTCATTTAGATTATCAAGTTTGTGAGGTTACTTGAGGTCCACTCTGTGTGAAAAACGAAGCAATACTGGAGTGTTTCAACATGTGATCAAAATTGAATCCACAGGGTTAACTATTATTATTAATTAAAAAATGGTCCTTTAAATTTAAGGGGACTATATAGCCCCCGTAGCCCCTGTGATTCCGCTGCCATGTTATCCACGACGAATGAAATTAACCAATATTTTGGCAGACTAAAACTCTCAATATAATATTCTTATTTTTAATAATTTGTGCATGAATAACATATGAAAATTACTATTTTAGTCTGGTTGGGCACCACCCTGGCTTGAATCCTGGATACACCACTGGATCCTAGTTTGTTAACACCCAAATCAAAGTGATTTTAAAATTAGTTGGAAAAAGGAGAATGCACAGACAGCAATTTCTAAACAACTAAACAGTACTGGTAAGCAAAGCAAAAAAACAACCATGGCACATACAACGTACTGTAGTTAATTTGACTAGGAAATGATGGAAAGCGCTAAGAGAGTGATATACTAAGAAGCGTAAGAAGTTAAAAAAGCCTACAGGTACTGGTGCTGATGAAGTACATAAGAGTGAGAATTCTATCACTTAATGGACTTTAGAAAGTTAGCACTTAGGAAGTGATGTGTGTGTATGAATAACATTTTAGTACAGTGACAAATGTACAAGTTACAGACAGTAGTAATATTGAAGAAACTGCCAGACCTATTGATAGTGATGGCTTGACACCACAACAAAAATGATCTGACAGAAGTAGAGGAATCAAGTTGTTTGATGCTCACGTTGAAAAAGTTCCATTACAAGCAGGGAGAGGTTGGAGGTTGGTACACATATCAGTATTAATCTCATTCTTTCAATCTTATAAGAATCTAGTAGTCAATTCATATGAAACACCAGTAAGAACCACAAAAGACGAAGCATTAAGGCAGATTCCATAGAAATCGAAATATTAAACAGAGTAGAGTACCACGATCAGACCACAATACCAGTGATGATGATGACTTCTCTTATGGTAGAATGATGTCAATGACTTCAAAAAGGTTCCACGCACAACAAAAAGCCCAAGAAAAAATAAAATCCAACAGTTACTGTATGAAAATAGACTTTTTCACCTAGATATACCCAAGAAGTGTCATACAACCAGAATCATTACCTCATACACTTGAGACATCCTATACCCATGTCCCATATATTATAGATGCAGTTATTATCAAAGTGGAGGACATGGATCTGATGACATTGTTGTTAATTAGTTGTTGTTTTCGTTAATAATTTTAAAGTTTAATGAATATCATTCAAGTTGAATGAATGTAATTTTGCTGCCAAGATAATGCACCATCAGTAGAATTGAAATAGTCCATTCAGTTATCATGCAACTCTTTTGCTGACCTTGCATACCAATTGCACTAACTTGACCAACTGAATGAAGTGGATTGTTATCTTCAGTTCTCCAATCACCAGGTATAATGTTTACATACCTATCTTCATGGTCAACATAACCAGGTGGGCAGTAGTGTCTAGCTGAAGGAGGGGCAGTGCATTTCCGAGATTTTTCAAGTAATTGTCGAGACACAAGCTACCTGTGTTACCTTTGCGACCTTCTCTGGATTAGCAATGATAAGATTCTGAAATATTCTGAATTTAGTATCCAAATACCAAAGGTATTTTCTATTACCCTTCTTGCCCTTGAAAGGCGGTAATTAAAAATCCTTTTGTTGTCAGGCAAGTATGTCCCTGGATAAGGCCTTAACAAATACGTCTTCAGTGGAAATGCTGCATCACCAACAAAGAAGTATGGTGCTGGAGATGTTTGGCTTGGTATAATGTCAGCGGCAGGTAAAGACAATAATTGACTTCCATTGCTATGCAAACGTTGAATTACTAAACACACCCACCATCACTCTTGTCTCTCATAACCCCTATGTCAACAATTGTGAAACAGTAATTGTAATCACAGACAGCCAGTAACACAATACCTTGGTAATTAAAATACTGAGAACCACAGTTTGCTGGTGCCTGCATCAAGATATGTTTTCCATCAATGGCCCCTACACAATGAGGAAAATTCCATATGTTCTCAAACCCATCAGCTATTTCTTCCATTATTCACTATTTTGAGGTGAACATAAAATTTCTGGTGATAGAACTTCCCATATTTCTTTACAAGTATCATCAATAATATTGTGGAGTGGCCCGATCTGTAACTGAATGATATTGTTTGCATTGAGTCACAAGTTACTAAATAGCACAATGTTACGACAAGTCTTTCCCAGGTGATATTGGCTTCTCATTCTAGTTACCTTTCTGGTTATTACTGGTCCAATGTAAGACAATAATTCATCAAAACGTCTTCAGAGACATATGAAAATATTTATAAAAACTGGTGTGGTCAACCAATCTCATTTCTTGTATTAAAGCATGATATTTTCCCCCAATGCAGTCTTGGATTGAAAATCTTTCTCACCCAGTGTGATCTCCTTCTTTTAAGTCACAATAACAGCCGCAGTAACTTCCTTCTTCTATCAGCCAATTTTCCACTATAGACTATTTCCTGTAACACTTATTTGGACACACCTCAAATTAGACTTTCATAACGTTGTGCCAAATTAACAATGTGAATGCAACAGACATTGTTTGTGGGTATAATGGTGATGAAGAGGAAGACGTCTTACAGGATGAGGTAGTGGATATATGTAGCAGTGAAAGTAAAGTATAAAATTATAACCATACTCAAAGTAATTATAGTAGCACAAAAGTAATTCATGGGTGAGCTTGTTTTCTTTTTTACACCTACAAACGTTTGTTTGACACTGACTATCTCATTGAACCTAGGTAAAGAATACTAGTTAGTAATAATACATTGCTTACAATTTACTCAAATAAGTAATAACACAATAATTTTTGAGTGAAAGTATTTATCGCTTTTTACATTCAGGTCAGTTTTGAACTCTCTGAACATAATAGGTATACTACAAACATAAACTGTATTAAATATCTAAAGGCTACTGTTTATTATTTCAAAGACGTACTTAGCTGTGAAACTCATAATGAGGTCTCCTTCAAACATAATTTTGCAAAAAGTTTCAAGGTTTCTGGCTGGGTATGGCTATGATGAGCTTTTAGAAAACCACCTAACTTCCTATACTTAGATTTGTTCAAATGCTACAGTATGCCTGTCCACAAAGTAAAGGCTTCATATGTTTCCAGTTTGTGTAGCAACTACTATGATGCTTCATTTTTTTAAATTTTTAACAAAAAATACCAGGGTACACTTTTTGGCTGTAGATTAATTTCTGACACTTAGTGCAGTTAATTATGGTCAGTGTAAAGGTAAGTAACAATAATTGGATGCACTGTGTTTTGTTGTTATTACATAGGTACATCTTACATTTACTCCTAAGAATGGCACAAAGTGGAGAAAATCTATAAGCATGTACATATTACACATACTATCTTAAAATTGGTATGGAAAGCATGTAACGCAATAAATAAGCTACAAAAACTTGATACTATATTGACCAATAATAGGCGAAATTCCATTAAACCACAAATGCATGTGACCATGAAATTTATTTCAAGAAAATGACCTTTTTTGGTTGACCTTCAAAGAGTGACTTGTACCAAAAAAATAGGCAGAACCTTTACAGGGAAGCTTAGTTCTGAAGAGAGATAAGGTCCAGACCTGGATATCTATATCTTGAAAATTGGCCGTAGACACTACAACGGAGATATAATAGCGCAAGTAAAACACTTATCGCATACAAAGCTGAAGCCAGTGGATTGGTGAATCTGATCTTCATAGACTACTGAAGGTATTGCTGTGTCTTTTCATAGACAGTAACACTCTAAAGTAACATTTTGTTTTTCAAAATATAGAGTACTACGAAGTAGAATGCATAAGTTAACACTTTTCTGTTGTAGCCATTGGCATTTTTTATTTATTTTATTATAGGTGTTATTTACAATGTGATTATTAGGAAACGATGCATGATAATTAGTACACAGTGGACTGATGTATATAGTATATATAGGTTTTATAGGATTATGATATATTGTATGAATAGATACTTTGTAAATGAAAAAGGTAGATTTATATTGCATACATGTTACTGGTGTGTTTTGTATGCCACATTAGGAAGCAGTGTTCAGTATTACCAGTGTGACAAAGCCAAGTATCACACTCTCTACAATACCAGAACTATCAACATGAGTGTGGTGAACTGTGTTGTGATAAAAGCATTGACTTCTTTCAACTTGTTATTGTCATCTCTTATCTTTGCAGCAAAATGACGTAGAGATAGTTGACAAATAGGTCCTCCATTGCGACCACATCTTAGTCGACTACAATAGTACCTATCAATTCTATTCCTAGACTTGATTTTGTAACTGTAATAGCCACAAAGCTGATCCCCCTGTCCACTCTACCCATGTACTTGTTGTAGATTATAATATTTTCAGGAGAAGGGATTGCAGAATGAGTCGTATTGACTTGTCATCGAAGTACAGCACCTACAGCAGATGGTTGTGTATTTGATGACATCATGGTCACGACCTTTCTATTGAGCCAAGCTGTAGCAGAGATGTTGTTTTTTCTGTAGAGTCACTGAGTCTCCCCTATGAATAAGGTAAGAATGTATTCAATATTTATCAACATAATTGTACTTGTAGTTAGGTACAATAGGCAAAAGTCATATGTTCTAATACTGTAGTGTACTGTACTGTACTGTGAAAATCTATTAACTGCACTGTTGTTTGAAGCAAACTTGAAAGACTACTTGGCTATTTTATTTGAATGCGTTTTACCTGTTAGTGAGTTTCAATGCCTTCAATGTAGGTGGAAATCCTATGTGATGCTTACGAACTGTTCCACATCCATACAATCCATCCACTTCAAGATCTTCAAGAAATTTGAAATTTGCCTCTCAAATGATTTGTGAGTGTTTTCACTACTCTCGCTCCAAGGTTAACCTCTCGAGTACCTTCTTTTCCAGAATAAATCTGAAACTTATGGAAATAGCCATTGTGGCTATCTCCAATACCCACACCTTTATGCCTTTTTTAATCAGCTTCATTGACATATATTGTTTCAGAGATGACCTACCCTGAAATTTAATCATCGCCTCATCTACAGCAAGCTCACAGTGAGATCATATAAATCTTAAATCTCTGAAAAAGGTGATTGATTACTGACCAAACTTTGCTCAAATGATCATGGCCTGGTTGTCCTTGAGGTACAGTGTACAGCCCAAGGATAATAAATACAGTCAAGTGTCAATACTTCATGTTCGTTAGTATATCTACCTTGACTTTAAATTCAATGAGCTTTAGCCCTTAGTTTAGTGCATTTCTAGTATCAGATTGTAATGGTTTCTACTAGAAATCTTAGACAGCATTATTTCGTTTTCACAACCACTGAGTCACCACTTTATTTCTGCAGGGCTGTTTAGCAAGACAGAAGAAGGAACTGGATTCCATTCAGCCAAATTATTTGACAGTGGTTCTCTGCAATAAATCCGAGACAATAATGTTCCTTGCTAAGCCCATGGGCAAATAAATAATTATGGTCAGAGTATCAATACTTCATTTGTGTTAGTATATCTAGCTTGACTTTAAATTCAATGAACTTTAGCCCTTAGTTTTTAGTGCATTTGTTATCTTAACTAAGCCTGTAATAAGTCATTTTAAAACATATATCTCACCTGTTCCCTTGTCTCTATAATATATACACTTTAATAACCAGTATATTTAGTACAATTAGCAAGTCTGAATAATATTAGTCACGTGTTTTTAAACCCTATTTACTGCCATTGTGTCCTACTTTTGTATCAGTATCAGCTTGCAATGGTTTTTCTACTAATGTCAGGACTTTACTTCTTCAGGACTGTTTAGCAAGACAGAAGAGTGAACTGGATTCCATGCAGACAAATCATTTGACAGTGTTCTCTTCAATAAATCTGAGGCAAAATGTTCCTCACTACAGCCCAAGGGCAAATAAATACGGTCAGAGTATCAATACTTCATGTGTGTTAGTATATCTAGCTTGACTTTAAATTCAATGACTTTAGCCCTTAGTTTTTAGTGCATTTGTTACCTTAACTAAGCCTGTAATAAGTCATTTAAAAAATATATCTCACCTGTCCTTGTCTCTATAATATATACACAGAAGAAGGAACTGGATCCATTCAGCCAAGTCATTTGACAGTCTTATCTGCAGTAAATCTTAGACGATGATGATACTCGCTGCAACAAAGGGAAAGACAGTAGTAACAAATACGTTCAGATAAGCAGTACTCCCATGTGTATTAGTATATGTAGCTTGAGTTTTGACATTCAGTCAGATGCACTAAAACTAAGCTTATCATAAGTCATTTGGAAACATATCTGACGATTCCCTTTTTCTCTCTAAAAATATAGACATACAACTAGTATATTTAGTACCACGTAGGAAGTCTGAATAATATTAGTCAAGTGTTTTGTTTAGTACAAGCCTGTTTAGCCCCATTGTGTCTACATTTGTATCAGTATCAGCTTGTAAGAGTTTGGACTAGAAATCTTTGACAGCATTACTTCGTTTTAGCAACCAATGAGTCACGACTTTAGGACTGTTAGCAAGACAGAAGAAGGAACTGGATTCCATTCTCCCAAGTCATTTGGCAGTGTTTCTCTGCAGTAAATCTGAGACAATAACGTTTCCTCGCTACAACCCATTTGCAAATAAATACAGAGTATTAATACTTAATGTGTGTTAGTATATCTAGCTTGACTTTAAATTCAATGAGCTTTAGCCCTTATTTTTAGTGCATTTGTAGTATCAGCTTGTGATGTTTGTACTAGAATTATTAGACAGCATTACTTAATTTTAGTAACCACTAAGTCATGACTTTATTTCTGCAGGGCTGTTTAGCAAGACAGAAGAAGGAACTGGATTCTATTCAGCCAAGTCCTTTGACGTGTTCTTTACAGTAAATCTGAGACAATAATGTTCCTCGCTACAGCCCAAGGGCAAATAATACAGTGAAGTGTCAACACTTCATGTGCGTTAGTATATCTAGCTTGACTTTAAATTGAAAGAGCTTTTAGCCCTCAGTTTAGTGCATTTGTAGTATCAGCTTGTAATGGTTTTGTACTAGAAATCATAGACAGCATTACTTCGTTTCAGCAACCAATGATTCACGACTTTATTTCTCTAGGGCTTTTTAGTAAGACAGAAGGAGGAACTGGATTCCATTCAGCCAAATCATTCAACAGTGTTCTCTGCAGTAAATCCAAGACAATAATGTTCCTCGCTATACCCAAGGGCAATAAATACAGTCAAGTGTCAATACTTCCATGTGCGTTAGTATACTCTAGCTTGACTTTAAATTGAATGAGCTTTAGCCCTTAGTTTAGTGCATTTGTAGTATCAGCTTGTAAGGGTTTGTATTAGAAATCTTAGACAGCATTGCTTCGTTTTTAGCAACAATGATTCACAACTTTATTTCTGTAGGCTGTTTAGCAAGACATAGAAGGAACTGGATTCCATTCAGTCCAAATCATTTAAACAGTGTTCTCTGCAGTAATCTGAGATGATAATGTTCCTCGCTACAGCCCAGGCAAATAAATACAGTCAAGTGTCAATACTTCATGTGCGTTAGTATATCTAGCTTGACTTTAAATTCAATGAGCTTTAGCCCTTAGTTAGTGCAGTTCTATATCAGATTGTAATGGTTCGTCTTAGAAATGTTACAAATGTTACAAGGACCTCTAGTAAAATATTTAGAGGTAAATATCTATTGTAGCTATGGTAACATTAATTAATTAATACTGGAATACATATACATGTTTTCCATCATTTTTTAGTCATTTGATGGATTCAAAATTGGATTGAGATCCAGAATAAAATAAGAATTATATTTTCAGTTTCAATAATGGAGCAAACAGTTGAAAAGGTAAAAACTATTAGTCCATTTAGTTATATACCGAGTATCAATTAAGAATGCTATGTATGCATTAGTCTTATTATGTATCCATTTAGAAATCCAATTAGTCTATTATTATTCATTTAATAATGCTATTTATCAATTATTCTACAAGGTAGCATAGATCTATCCACGTTTTCTTTATATGCCCAATTTATGCAGTCAAAGGATATCTTTATTCAAGGTAAGCCACACCCAGTGGTATCTACCACTACTCCTGCTCCTGTTTGTTGAAGTACATGTAGCAGCAAATCATTGATCCAGCACTGAAGAGACTCAACAACAAAACCTGAATCTAAATTGTTGTGAAATAAAGTCTCCATTTCTATCACTATTGAATGAGGTGAATAAATGAATTGGTGAATGGATAGATAGATAATAAATGGATGAATAGACTAAAATGAATGGACATATAAAGTCATATGTAAATGCATTGTAGTCTATTGTACATGAAAATCAACACATTTGAAACCACACCCCCCACTCAAAATGTGCATGTATATATTACAGATGGTTCAGGTGAAACGTAAGTTATTATTTGTGTCGTCATAACAACAGCTACAAGACTCTCAAGAATTAGAAGTAGAACTTCAAGTGTATGTGCTTTTTGAGGTATTCACTCTTAACCATCAAAACCGAGGTAGCCCTACACATGGAAGATGACAATGAGGAGAATTTACGAGAAGATTATGGCATCATTTACTACAACCTACTTTGATGATATCGTTACTTTTTAACTTATAACTTCATACACTATTATATTATGTTACTATGACAACATATGTTGCTGTGATGATGTAAAATTATTTAGTCACCAGTATTAGCTTAAACTTTTATTTTTTGACAACATTAGCAGTTTACTTAATTTTAAGCCCTTACAATTTGTATATCATTAAACTTCTCATTATTTTCTCAAATTGGCAAAAGATTTTTAACATGAAATAACACATCATTGTTGTATGGTATATCCATTCATGTGTGCATTCATTCATCTATTCGTTCTCTATCCATCCAAGAATTCTTCTCCCTAGTTATATATCATCTGATACATGTATCCAATCACTTAAATCATGTTTTTTTTATCATTCTAGGTAGTAACAAATTATCACTTCAGTATAATGTTTACAAATATTACTGAAATTTTACAACCATTTGTTGCAGAATGAGGCTTGCCTTAAGGTGGGAATTATTATACCATAGGATTTAGGAATCAGTTACCCAACTAATGCAGTACTATTGTTGACACTTATCGGTGTTTCAATTTTATTTTAAATTTTCTGGTATATGATAATTTTGATTTAATGATAACAATATGTGGTTGCCTTTAAGTTACCTGGAGGGCCTCTTACTCTAATAATTTCTCATCTGCCCGAGCTCCTATTCATTTTTGGTCCCCAAACGGGATAACTCTTTAGTATTTGGTAGAAAACAGGTTATTGGCAGATTTAAGAGTGTACGGTTCTTGTCCGCTCTTTTCATATAGTCCTCGCCACATTTTCTAATTAACTCCTACAACTGTCACCTATTGGCCCATTGACGAGCTAGAGCCCTCTCCAATCTACAAAGAAGCAGAGGAGTTCCTAGAGCTCCGTCACTCGTCTAGGCAACTGATTGAGAGAACTCGAATCCAATCCTGAGGCGGCTGTCTCTCTGATCGTGCAAAGCAGCTATTAGTGAAGCTTTGATGAAAGCTATTCAGATTTCAAGTCATTACACTATCAGGTACTGGATCTCATTGATGAGAGTGATGATGAAAGCCCTTAAGAAGGAACAAGATATATTAGATTCATCATGAAGATGCTGTTGCTGCACTTATATTACATATTCAAAAAATAATGACGCACACACCCACAGCACATGCACTCACACCACCTATTGAGTTATCTACACCTGATCCTCACAAGATGACAGCTCGTCGATTATCAAGACTGGACCTTGGTCTTAGGAATACAGAGAGTGGTCCTCAGTGACCTATCTGAAGTTCATGATGACTCCTCCCTATTGGAGCAATTCATGGAACAACTTGCTGATCCTAAGCGTGAGTTGTCCACCATACACGAAGACCTCATATGACTAGATCTTGAGAATGATCATGAGCTGGTCACTCACATGGTGCTCTTGAGAGATTTGCAGTTTGAATGCTCCCATAAATAAGGAAATTAATGAGCACCATATCTAAAACCAATGCACCTGTTTGCAGATGTAAGGGAGTCAGGCCACCTAAGCTTGATGTGCCCCACCTTTGATGGTGATTGTACTTCAATGGTCCCAGTTTTGGGGAACAGTTCCAGATATCACAGATCATGACCGGCCTCATCTGTCCATACTCCGAAAATCTCGTCTATGTGCAGCAGCAGTTAAGAATGGCTCTGCTAAACCTGTCATCGAGGGACTCTCACACTCAGGTGAGAATTACAATTAAACCATTGCTGTCTCAAGTCGGTTTTTCAATTGTCCTCATCTTTTACATCGTGCTCATATGCATAAGATTGTTGAAGCTCCCTCCCTGAAGGAGGCAGTGGCAAGGAGTTGAGGCGACTACATGATAACAGTACAGCACACCTAAGAGCATTAAAGGCCATGGTTTCCGAGCCTGATGAGTCATTCATCACGTCAGTCATCGAGCTCAAGCTTGATGTTGACACAATGTTTGATGGCAGTGGCACAGTCAGGATAAGACAGAGGTGCCATCATACTCAGAGATTCTTGAGTTTCCTTGACCTCAAGCTCAAGCATCCGAGACAATCATTGTCTTCTTTCTAGCAAGAAGCCACCATCAAGAAACCATTCACTCCGTCACCACTTTCACTGCTAACGTCGGAGTCTATGGGCAATTGCATTTCTCTGCAACACTGAACGGCATCCTCTATACATCTGTCCTAAATTCAAAGTCATGTCTCATAGTGATAAGATGTCAACTCTACGGAAATCCAATTTCTGTACTAACTGCATCAATGGTCGACACGCTGTGAAGGATTGTAAGTCCTCACATAGATGTAGAGATGTCAACGCCCCCATCATACTCTCCTGCTCATTGGCTCAAATCACTCGAGTATTCTGCTCCTGCCCTCCTCCCACCCTCGCTGTCAGGTGTCAGCTACTCAGCCATTAAAATACGATCAGTTCACTTCTAATGACATGTCGTGTTTTTTTATCAAGCCAGGGATTATTCATTTGTGGAGGGAAGAGCTTTTACTCGAAAACGCGTCTTCAGCGTCCTTTATCTCTGAGCGCCTATCTCAAAATCTTTAGCTCCCTCGCTCTCCTCAGACTATTCACATTTTGGTTTTGCAGGGTCTCCCCCAGATCACCAATTCAGGTCCGTTGCCAGTTTTTCGAGTCACACCCCTTTATGGTAATAGCATAAGCAGATTGATCTCACTGCTATAGTTTCTGCCTAGGGTCACATGTGATCTCCCTTTTCTCCTGTCCCCTTTGATTTTCTTCCTGGAGTCATATCTCAGATTTGCCTCTTGCAGATCCAGCATTTGGATTACCTTGTCGTATTGATCTCCTCCTTCAGGTCGACGTTTTTGTCAGTGTATTATGTCAGAGCCAGCGGATGGACCCTCTTGGAGCACCTGTTGCTCTGGAAACTGTATTTGGTTGGTTTCATTAGTAGCAACACTGAACCATCACGAAGGCAGAACAAGTCAACCTCTATGTGACTCTACGTTTCCTCCTTCACGTCATCATGCGATGACATCCTGAAGAAGTTTTGGGAATTGAGAATCACCTTAGCTAAACCTGCTCTCCACACTTGAGGAGCGTACTGTGGTGAAACATTTTGATACTCATCATTTTGTACTGACACGGATCTTTTGTGGTTCCCCTTCCTAAAAGTCTGGCTGTAAATCACTTGGAGAATCCAGGTCTCAAGCCATCAGACGTTTCCTCTCCTTGGAGCGTTCTCTACTCAAAAGAATAATTTTCACGAATTCCAAACTGTCATGCAGATTACTTGGAACTGGGACATGCAGAATCTATGCCCAGTATAGACATAGACAAACCCCCTTAAGAAGTATTCTATCTCCAATGCATGCTGTGTACAAAGAATCCAGTACCACCACTAAGGGAGACTGTATTTGATCCTCACCCAGTCCTCTACAGGAGTGTCCCCTAAATGATACTCTTCTCGTTTTGGAACCCACTAATCAGGTTTAGGTCTCATTGTATTGCCCTCACTGCTGATGTCAGTAAGATGTACCAAGCTATCAAACTCATTGAGGAAGATCGAAATCTACATCGTTTTGTCTGGAGATCATCACCCAATGTCAAGATCCAAGATTATCGTATGACAAGAGTCACGTTTGGATTGCTGCCTCATCCTTCCGCTGCTAACATGGCGGTCAAGCAAAATGCACTGGATTTCTCCCATGAGTACCCATTGTAGCCAAGACAGTTGAGATCTCATTTTACTAGATGATTGTTTGACAGGTGCTGATGACTGGAGACAGCTATCATTCTCCAAAGGGAGTTGTGTCACTTGTTTTATTCGTGAAGGATTTCTCCTGGAAATGGAATTGAAGTGATGACCAGGTACTACAACACATACCACCTAATTTGCTAGAGAGTAACTATTTGGATGCTATATCTGAATATCAATGCCTACACAATAAGACACTAGGTTTTGGAATGGAACACTGTTACTGACATTTTTCGACTCACTTGCTCCTGAGTTGTCCTCGTGTGTGCAAATCACAAAGAGAGTTTCTTGTCTCAAACGTAGCTAGAATATTGGATGTACTTGGCTGGTTCTCTCCTACTATAATTAGCATGAGCTTCTACTACAATGAGTATGGGAATTGTGTATTGACTGGGATGATTTTTGTACCTGAAGAAATTCAAAGTGCCTGGACCTGGTGGAGATTAGACCTCTCTTCTCTCTATGACAAATCTATCTCTCGCTGTTACTTTCCTAAGAATGTACAAATCATATCTGTCCAATTACATGGTTTTAGTGACGCTTCTGAGAACGCCTACTCTGGCGTAGTTTATTTGAGAGCATTGATTCGCTCAATCATGTACACGTGTCTCTGGTAATGTCTAAGACAAAGGTATCAGCAATCAGAGACTCTCAATCCCTTGTCTTGAGCTCTGTGGTGCTCAAATCCTCGCTCGTCTCCTCATTCATTAAAGGATGTATTACAATTATCCATGTCCCACGTCTTTGCATGGACTGCTAGTACACTTGTGCTCAATTGGCTCTCTGGAAATCCTAGAAGGTTGAAAAACCTATGTAGGAAATCATGTCTCCTCCGTCGTACATCAAAATTCCTCCTGATCGATGGAATCAGCTGATTGTGCCTCTTGAGGATTTTCCCTTTGGAACTATTGGAGCCTATGCTCTGGTGGGAGGGGCCTCCTTGGCTCATCATGGACTCTGATAATTGGCCTCACCAGAACATTACAGTTGAAACAATAGAGGAAGAGGAGAAGGAGATCTGTCTTGTGATCCCAGTACAAGTACAGGCTCCAGTCATTCCTCTAAATCACTACTCCTTCATTCACTCATCTCCAGCGTATCACTGCTTGGATTCTACGGTTTGTGAATAACTGTCGTCGATCCAATATTATCTTACCCATTGTCACTGTTGAAGAATTGATAACTGCTGACAAGTATTGGATACATGTTATACAGGAGAATCATTTTTCTCCTCTGACATTGCTGAATTGAAAGTGAAACTGCAGTCTCAGCAATAATAGCTCCCTACTCTCTTTTTGCCCTTTCATTGACTCTGATGGTTTACTATGTGTAGGAGGTCGAGAGTGTAACTCTGGTCTATCCTATCAAGGATGCATCCATTTATCTTTCATGGTAAACACCTCATTACCAAGGTCATTATAGCTCAAAACATGACCGCATGTTACATGCTGGATCACACTCTTGTCCTTTAGTCTTTTGTTAAGTCGTTTTCATATTATCTACATGAGGAAAACTGTATGCTTTATATTGTTCGTCAATGCATTACTTGTCATCGTTACACCATGTAAACCCCAGTATCAATTATTGGGTCAATTACCTTTGGAACGTGTGACACCTGGTTTCTGTCTTCCCAGAAAGTAGGAGCTGGACCCATCAAGGTTAAGTATGGTATGATTCGTAAACCCACAATTGTTAAAACAACATTTGTGTGTTTGTCTCTCTCTCAGTCAAAAGCTGTCCACTTAGAAGCTGTGTCAGATCTCACGAGTGAAGCATTCATTGCTACTTTAAGGTGTTTTTATTGCTCGTTGAGGTTATCCCACTCTTCTTTAGAGTGATAATGGCAAAGCAAAGGAATCATATCTGATTTCTGCTCTTCTCACAATATTGAATGGCGTTTCATTCCTGAACATGGTCCTAATTTTGGTGGATTGTGGGAAGCTGCTGTCAAAAGTGCCAAAACGCATCTCAGATGTATCATAGGAGATGTCAAACTGTCATTTGAGGAGTTTTACTATGGTTTTAACACAAGTGGAGGCATGTCTAAAGAACCGACCTTTGGTCTATACTGACCACTGATAAGGATAGTATTGAGATACCTCATACCTGGTCATTTTTTGATCGGACAATCAATGTGCTCGGCTCCCCTGGTCCAGCCTTTTCAATCATTCAGTCTCATTGCTCAAGCACTGAAACTTATGCCAGAATTTAGTCTGGCACTTCTGGAAAGATGGTCAGAGGAGTATCTAACATCATTTGAACAGATAAAACAATCAATGGCGTTGCCAATTAAAGAATCTGGAAACTGGGTGACATAGTGTTGTTAAAGAAGATGGTATTGTTCCCACTCAATGGCCATTGCCAGAATCACTGAAGTACACCCTGGTAAGGATGGATTAGTTCGTTGTTGCTAGGTTAAGACTGTCAAGGGTATATACAAACGTCCCGTGAGTAAAATTGCTCTATTGCTCTCATCTGATGCTAATCTCTAGTATTACTTGTGCGGGTCGTTTGTTTTCCTCATTGTTATTTAGTCTCTATTATTACTAATTATTACTATTAACATCATCATTATTATTCATTGTTTATTTCTTTTGTTTATTGTCTCTTTCTCTTTAAGACCATTGGTCTTTAGCCGGCGTTATATTTGACACTTATCAGGTTTCAATTTTATTTTAAATTTTCTGGTATATGTATAATTGGATTTAAATGATAAAAAAAAACGTGTTTTGCCTTTAAGTTACTTGGAGTGGCTCTTACTCTAATAATCTCTCATCTGCCCTAGGTCATATTCAACTATATTACAGTAAAATACTCGTCTCATGTGACTTGTATCTAAATCCAACACACTCTATGGACTTCCTAATATCAAAAGCAAGGAAAAATCAATCTGACATCTCAACTTGATTTGACTAACACCATCATTGTCACAGTATATCACATCCATTCATTAATCCATCCATTTAAATGTATTCATCCTACATGTATGTCAATTATTTAATAACTTCTTATCTTTTAAACATTAAGCAATGACAAGTTTCCATTTCAGTCAAGATTTTAATAGCTAAGTAAATAATATAGTGCAATTGTATTTTGATAGAAATATAGTAATTGTGTTAGGATAAAAAAACTTATAGCCATTTATAGAGGGCTATGTTAGTTGGCAAGGAGACATGTTTCATAGAACACAAGTCATTTATTTATTTGGCACCTATGGTATGTCTATCAAGCTAATCTCTGTGTCAGATCTTCTACTATCAACTGGCAGACAATAAATGTACATGTTATTTACTGTGAAACGTCTACGTAATCCAGTCTAAACTATAAAACCTCAGGTTGATCCACAATTCCCTGAAATTAGTCTAATTATTGTGAGTGCAGATATAATCGGTCTTTAATGAGTTCTGCCATGTAGACAAGAAATGAGTTTACAAAATTTAATTGTATCAGAATACCAAGTACTTAAACTGCAGTTGATAAATAATAATTTATTGTCATTGTTTGAATGTAAGTACAGATACTAGCACGGAAATACTTACCATTAATACACAAATAACGCAACGTTGTATTATTGTGTAATACTTTAGATATTTTTTGCTCTCCAACTTTAGTGATGTTGAGTTGAGATAGAGTCGTTCTAGTGTCTATTACTAGTTAACATTCTACAGATATATGAGCACATCTTCATCTGTAATTTTCTTGTTACCTCTTAAAACTAGTGTCTTGAGTGTAGTGTTAAGAGAAAGAGCATTAACAATCATCCATAGGCTATTAGGTGGAAGAGAAGATTTCCATAGCTCTATTTCTTCTATCGTATTGTTAAAGGCAATCAGTGCATTAGATAAGTCAGCAACAGAGTTACTATCAAAAGGAGTGTTATGTATTTCAAGTCTCCACACTAGGCATTCATTGATGTTACTAAACAGTATTAGTAAACTGTTATGAGATGATGAGTGGAGAGTAATCTTCCATTGTTCTCTTGCTTGTTTTAATTGTCTCAATCACTTCTTCACATTGTTCCATACTAGGTGAGGTGAGTTCAACACTACCACAAAATACTTCCAGTATCTCCTATAATAAAATATGGTTATATGTAGCATCCAAGAATAACACTCCAGAATTGAAGTAAATGTAAAGATAACTAATGTCAGGTTGATGAAGAGAATATAAAATAAGGCAATAGGATTGTAGTTTCATTATACTTATGCAATAGCATAGGGACATACAGAATAAAACAATGTATCATTGAAAATATTTAGATATTTACATTTTTGTATAAGTTAATATCCTTTCATTGTTTGTGCCAATAGAAATAATGTAATTTCCATCCCTAATGTATGTTTTTATGAGATTGATATTACCTTCCTCACATTTAATCTACAAGTAATTTATTACTTGTTTGTAGATAGTTTATTAAAAATGCATAGTGGAAGAGGATAAATCTTGGCAATGTTTCAGTATGGTGTTTGGCTTCTTTGGCAAGATATAGATATTTGGTGAATTATTAAAATCTGATATTCATTAAGATTAATATGTAAATTCAGCACTATACAATATCTGCTATAATCTATTGGAAACTTACTTTGATCAGTGATGTGTTTTGTTTGATTATCTGATGATGACTTTTGTTGGGGAATTGTTGTATGTTGTGTTATAATAAACGGTGTATTAGTCGACGATAAAGACACTTGAGCTAACTTTAAAATCCACTCTGTCTAGTTCATTGTCTGTTCTTGAGTTAATTTATCATCTGATGTTTGGCTTATTGGCTAGCTAGTACCTTCTCAACATTTGACTTAATTGATGATCATCACCTTTAATAAGATCATGTAACTGTACCATCTGAGACTGTACAGCTAATCAGATTATCTGATATAATTAGAATATTTTTAGTAATTGTTTACCTTTCATATTCTCCATCAAAATTACTGTTCTTTCTTTACTTTCTCTTACTTGTAAAGTCAGAAATGTATTTTTCTCCTGGAGTATCTTTATCTCTTCTTGTTTATCTATTAATACTTTATCAGTAGCTATAGAACATAATCATATACAGTATATATCACAAACAGTACTATAGATCACCTTCTTTGTGTCTGGACAACTGCTCAATCTCTAGTGTCTTTGCCTTGCTCATTCTATCCAGTAGTTCCAGCTTCACTGTTTACATCAGGTACATGTACTGACTACTGAGGTATAAATTATATATCTATTAATATACATACCTGATAAAATGTCAGTTGATGATTGGTCTTGTTGTTTGTTCCCTGTCCATACCGGTAGAAACTAACAAGTGATATAGAATTACACTCATTGTGATGTTAAAGTGGTATATAAATAGTAGATACAAATTGCCATTATTAATAGTACTTACCTTCAAGAGACGTCTTTAACTCAGTTATTTGCTGATCTTTCACAGTTAATAATGTTCTCTCTGTGAGCCTAACTTCTCCTCAAGACCTTTCAAGTCCTATAAAGAACATCAATAATTTACTGATAGATTCTCTTTCTTTATTTGTCTCTTCTTTTGCGCATCCCAAATAAAAAAAATGACCAATAGTCAATCTGATAAATTCCTACTTAATAAATTGAAAAGCCTCCTGTGCCATGGCAGTAAGTGACCCCAGGAGACTGAGTGGGAATGTACAAGTGATAAGATGGAGTTGCCTTGTTTGACAACTTTAACTGTTACCCTCTTAGCAATCGCTGGAAAACAGCTGATACGAAGGGTTCTGCTGGGGGGGGTTGGGGGGGTGAGTGGGGGGGTTTTTTTTTTTTTTTTTTTTTTTTTTTTTTTTTGGGGTTTTTGTTTTTTTTTTTTTTTGGGGGGGGGGGGGGGGGGGGGGGGGATCACTCAAAGTGTCTTACCCCAATCAATCGCTGGACATAGAAGGGTTCTTACAGTTTGATCCCACACTTAAGAGGAGGAGAAGTCATTGTTACCAAAAAAAATTTCATCTAGGCAAACACGAATAGATGAATTTTGGCAAAATTCAATAGCTTTGTGTAGGACACAATATATGTCTTAACTCCTTCTACATTAAATCTCATCACTATTGCATCTATATTTTGAAATTCCATAGTAGTTCAGTCATGTAAGCTAAAGTAACTTATGATATATTATTGTAACATAATAGCTCTTACTATATGCACAAAGTATTTTACTGCTAATGATCTCATCTCCTCAAACTTGAAAAAGACTATCTAACGCTTTAACATTTTTGGTGGTCTGAAATGACTGATGCAGACATAGCAGTCATAAGAGTTGTCTTCTTATTATTTAAAGAGACTTCTAGTCTCTCTATTTCATCCAAGGTTATTTCTGATACATCTCTCACTATACAACAACTGAGACACTGTACAGGATATATCAGAGCCTGTGATAGCACAGTATGGTAATGTTGTAGAATAGTGATAGCTTCATTGGAAAATGTCCTTCTAAGGAGACAAGTATCAAAATCATTATCATTATACCTTCACAATTACCAGTACTGGACATACAGCTCTTTCAGTGTTGCCTCATATTAAGTGTTGTCTCTCCAATAATACCTTTCTTTAACACTTTAACAATTTCATTCCTTGAAGCTGAGGGTAGTACTTAGCCTTAAACTGGAACATCTTTGTGGTTTAATGGTGATATCTTTGTTCAGATTTCCTCATAATAATCTAGTTCTTTGACATCTAACTTTAACAGTACACCAATTAGATACCATTTAATACCAACTCTAATATGTTCACATAACTCATCAAGAGGTGGTGGTCTTACTAAATATGTCATCAAGTGACAGATCTCTTTTAGCCATACTGCTTGATAGATGAAAATGGAATTATGACAAGTACTGAATTATACGTATAGATTTCTTTTCACTCACTAGATGTGAATGAGTTCTCCTCCTTGGTTATTATATATAGCTTTGTAGTTGGGTACACTCATGCACTTCTAGTTAAAAATTTCCATATTTCCCAGGTAATGATACTCCGTCTTGTGTTCTACTTAGAAGTATTATCATCCTTGATCATTGTCATCTTGTGTCAGTTGTTCTCAGATTTGAACCATTGTCATTATTTACTGTTCATTGTATATTAGTTATTCATTGATATTGTTATTGATTTTCTATTTATGACTAAATTGGTGACCCCAACTAAGATCTAAGAACAATGGCTACTAATGCTGTCAGTCTGAAGATCTCGCCTTTCTGGCCTGCCAGCCCTCTTCTTTGATTTGCCCAGGTTGAAGCGCAGTTTGCCACACGGAATATTACTGTCTTAAAGACCAAGTTCGACCACGTCATAGCTACTCTCTCCTCTAAATACCCACTGAGGTACGTGATCTCATCCTTTCACCTCCCGAGGATGACCCTTTTAAACCCTTGAAAGACTGCCTTAGTTCAGAGAACAGCAGCATCAGAACACCGTCGTTTACAACGACTCTTCAATACAGAAGAGTTTGGAGATCACAAGCCGACACAACTCCTCCGACACACGCAGCAGCTCTCTTGGGTGATAAAAGCACTGCACTTGACCCATCATTTATGCATGAAAACTATTTCTCCAACGCCTCCCTACAAACGTCAGGTTCGTTTTGGCATCGGCTGCTGAGGCATAAGTAATCTTCAGGAAGTAGCTACTTTAGCAGACAAGTGATGGAAGTGGCCACACCCACCGTAGCTACGGTTTCACCCTCTGACTCACTGGTTTGCTGAGATTAGTGAACTGAAAGCCGAAATTGCACAAGTTAAACAACTTCTCAAACTTTATGCAGTATTTCCCATACACGAGCAGGCAGTCCAGTTTGGCCCATTCATCTCTTTCCACCTCTAATTCAAATTTGTGCTGGTATCACTAGAACTTAAAAGAGGCAGCCAAAAAGTGCAAACCACCTTGCTCTCAAAAGAGAAACATCCAGGCCAGTCGCTAGTGGCGACGGGTGTTACTTCCTTAATGAAAACAGTCACCTATTTTACATTGTAGATGCATGTCATATATTATCTTTTCTCATTGATTTATACGGTGCAGAAGTGAGTATTATACCATCAACAGCTGCCGATAAGAATAACTATTGTCTCCTCACACTCCTAAGCTGTCAATAATTTACCCATCAAAACCTTTGGTACCCGCTCATTGACACTCAATCTTGGACTAGGTGTACATTTCACTGGTGTTTGTCATTGCGTGAGGTTAAAACTCCAATTCTGGTACAGATTGCTTACGCCATTTTGGTCTCCTGTTGGATATGTGACACAAACATTTGATTGACACAGTGACCAATTTTCCGTGTCCAAGGAATTGCGTCAAACAAACCCTCCATCAGCCCCACTCTTCTACCCAAAACACACACTCATTGTATGACAAAATTCTCCATGATTTTCCAGCTGTGTTCAGCCATTCACTCACCAAGAATCCCGAAACATGGCGTAACACATCATATTTTACAACTGGACCACCAGTACATGCCAGTATTCGACGTCTCTCGCCTGATCATCTGAATGTTGTCCTATCCAAATTTGAATCATATGATTGACCTCGAAAACATATTATACTCCCCTTTTA